>NC_056748.1:452345151-452515151 GCF_019279795.1 Protopterus annectens | reverse complement strand
CATGTGAAAAAAACATTCATTTAATTTGCCCTCTCCCTTATCAGCCCTAGCTAATAGGTCACCTGGCCTCCTGTTCATGAATTTATTTCCTTCATATTATGTGGGTATTCATGGTGGAGTGAGCTGATACCCAACTGCCATTTGGCCATGCTTTAATATGAACCTACCTCTCACTTACCATTATGCGAGTTTGACAGCCAACAACAATGTTTAAAATGCTTGTTATTAAGTGGCATGACATACATACCTGAACTGTGATGTGCTAGTCTGTGCCTTCATTTCTTTCTGGGAGCTCATCTGCTGGACTGTTACACAAAGTACTCCCTTTACCATTTTTTACTCTCCCTTGCCTACTAGAGTTAGTATGGTAGCAGTGGGTTGGAGGTTGGCATAATGGTTAATTTGGTTACCTTACAGACACAAGGTGCAGGGTTTGATTCTCACACAGGGTAATTGGCTAGGCTTAAAATGGCCTGCAAGAGCAGTTAGCCTAGTACTAACCTATAATCCCTTTCAGCCTACTGCATAAATGTATGCACCTGGAGTACCAGTCTGGGCTTTAAACCTCTCTGTGCAATGCAGCTGCCAAACAAAGCCAGTTGTTCACCAAACTGCCAGCTGTGCCTAAGCATTTCCATTATTTGTTAAGGTGTCACTTGTCATATTAAATAAGCAGCCATTTTCTGCAGCAGAACTAAGCCTCCTGCTGTGAGTATTTCAACTCAGAGAATATTAATTATGCACGTTAAGTTATAGTGCCTTACTGAACTAAATCTAATCAGTTGTCATTCACTTTCACCTTTCCTTGCCCCTTTATGTGTTTCACTGCCAATGTTTTAAACAGAGATATGAACTTCATAATTATTAATTCAAGACCCAGTGCAAACAGTCTCATTAACTGATACATCAGTGCCCTAGGTTGTTCTTTAATTATGCATCTGCTCTATGATTGACTGTTTCAGAATAATATGCCTCTTGCAAATGCAAGATATATTCCAGGTTTATCATAAACCATATTGCTCACCTCACAGACAAGTAATCAATGCATATGTCAACAGATCCAGAGGCAGCAATATCTTAAAGAGAACCATAACCTCTCAACTATCCAGTCTTTTCAAAGAATGTCTGGAATTTTGCCTCTTATTATTAATTTGTTCCTCATAAAATGTGGGATTGAAGCCATTAAATAATGACATACATATAAGTTCCAGATTTCATATCTTTCAGAAAATACATATTAGCACAAATCCTATTATTCTACAGTTGCTTCTACTCTGTTTCACTGACACTTCTTTCATACAAAAGGCCTTGTTTTTTTTTTAACTAGGTAGGTATGTAGACCTTTTTCAGGCAAGATGCATGCTAGGAAGAAAGCTATACAATGAGTCATTGAGCTGATAAATATATAGTTGTACATGATGTACATAAAAAACTTGTGCAAAATAAAGACAGCACTGAAATTAGAGAGGTGGAATAATCCTTTTTTTTTTAACAATACTTGCCATTGTTACACTTGCAAGTCCCATAAGCACCTGTGTTACTTTTAATCATTTTTGTTTTTTTTTCTAAAATAGACTTTAAGTTATTCCTACTTTTACAGGTGAATACTGGTTTGTCACCTAAAATGTCTAACAAATCTTTGTTGCCCAAAATAATTTTCTAATTATCATTTAAAATTCTTATTAGGCCCATATCTGTGGAAATTAATAGAGGGAATGCTCTTCTATAACTCCTTTGTCAGAAGGACTTGAATCTGTTCTACCTTGTTCTAATACAGTATTAGTTTTATCTAAATAGGTTTAAAGTTGTTTTGATGTTTAAATAAAATTTCATTCATGATTTTATCAGTAAAATCACCTTTATAGTCTTTCTCTAGAAACACATTCTTCAGACTAAATGACTCTTATGTATGTTTTGTCCCTGCTTGTCATTCTGCAGTGTCTAACAAACTGACCTTTTACAACCTTTTTCTTCATGTGTATAGGATATTGGCTCTGCTTGTGGAAATAACTATTAATGAAAGTTTCTTTCCTAAACACTTTACTGTCAAAATGCTTTTGTTCTCTGGTAATCATTATTGTTAAGTCTAAAAAGTTGACCTCTAGTCCAATGCTTTTTAAAATAAAGTTTAAATAGTCAGTACTGCTATTTAAACTATTTAAAAACACATTACATTCTACTGATGCATCACTCAAAAAAATCATCAATGAAACAATTGTAAAAATGTACTTTTTTGAATAATGAATGACCTATTAGGTGTTCCTCTTCCCATCATGCCATGAGTAAATTAACAAATACTGGAGAAACTCTGGCACCCATGGCCAATATTTTAATCTGTCAGAAGTATTTATCTTGCAACACAAAGTAATTATTTTCTAAGACTTCTAACAACATACAAATAGTGTTCAAATGAACATTGCTTATGTCTATAAAGTTAGTTAAATATCTATTACCTGTTGGGGTATACTTGTGTGTAATGATGTTACATCTAAAGTCACCAAAAGAACATCTGAATCACTTACAGTGCAATTTCTTAATAATTCTAAGTACTAAGAGTCTCCCAGATAAAAATTCAGATTTTTGCACAATTGGGTATAAATTCTTATCTAAATATATCAAAACGGGTTCAGTTTTGTAAATTTCTGCAGCCACTATTAGTCTAAAAGAGGCTTCCAACTATCTTTGTGAATTTTTGGTATACAAAAATTCTAGCTATTTTGGGATGTTCAACTTTAAATAACTCATAAGCTTCAAAATGTATGTAGCATTGACTTAACAAATCAAATAAAAGATCTTCTGCTAACTTGATTTTCAATTCTGTTTTCATTTTAAAAGTATATTAAAGTCACCTATGAATTCTTCAGTTTTAACTTCATCTAAAACAAAAAATGTAAACTTTCTAAAATCAATACATTCACTGGCATGTTTTGCTAAGGCATTACTATAAACACATTTCTTGATTGCTGTAACATGTTCACATATTCGTTTACAAGGTTTTCTAATTGTTTTCCCTATGTAAAAACTTCCACAAGTTCCACAGGTTGCCAAATACACTATCCCACATGAATTGCATGTGTAATGACCTTTAGCCCATACTGTTTGCCTAAAGCTTTTTACATAAACATTAGACATGTCTGAGACATATCTACAATACTTGCAGTTGTTATAAATGTAAGTCCCATAACCAATACCTGTTACTTTTACTCACTCTTGTTTTTTCTAACATAGACTTTGTTATTCCTACTTTTATAGATGAATACTGGTTTGTCACCTAAACCCCCTTGCCTATTGTCTCTATCCCTAATTGCAATCATCCCTATTGATGGAATCTCTTTTTTCCATTCCCGTGTTGGCTTAGTTCTTAGAATACTTTCTGCTACTTTATGAATATTTTGTATGGTTATTGTTATTCTCCTTAAGGATCTCTAGCCAAAATCCCAACCTGTCATTGTTTCTTGAGCTTCCCCTCTTTCATCATCATCCCCTTCTACTTTGAATTACAGGTTTCTGCTTGTGCTATGTGTAGGAGCCTTGAGAGCTGCAGTAATCTTAGGAAATAAGACAAGGGCATGCAGTACACTGCTTTAGTAAGAGTTAAGCCATATATTTAGTGATAGGACATAATACTGAAAAGTTCATATTATAAAAGTTCATATTAATGGTAACTTATTGATGTGTGTGTCCTTACAAACCAAAATAGTAAGAATCTGAATTCACCACAGAGATGGGGGAAGTGGGGGAGAGAAAGAAGGATTCTATGCATCTACGTATATCAGTGATCTTTTTATGCAGAATGCTCAGACTCTGTAGGAATCAACAAATAAAGGCTCCATCGTTGATCTTTGAGATTTATCCTGAAGTGCAGATCTATCTCTATTTCTTTACCTCGTGATGCATAATACAGTGGCAAGCCGATGGTTAGCTAATTAATGTTGCATATACCACATAATGCTGTAGATAGCTAAAAATTTTACCAGAAAAGCTCATCCAGACTCTGCTACACTTTGCTGTGAAGGAAAGGTTAGTTTGCTGTTATTTTTTGTATTTCTGTATTGCCTTTCTATATTTTGCATACTGTAGTTTGTTTTCTTTACCTTGTGTTTTGCTTGCATTCTGTTTTAACAGCATATTAAAACTTCAAAAGAGACCACAGCTCTCTCTGTTCTGAGTCAGGCAGAATTTTTTCCCTCCCTCCCACCCATTTAAGTTGTTTTGTTAAATACCACTGTCTTTCTAGTTGCCCGCCTCTTATGTTAATCTGACCATATATCTCATTTCTCTCTACTTTCACTGGCTTATGTGAGTAATCACAAAACCATCACTTTTGAAATCCCACCCCTTCAATTATTTAAATTTATTGGCCATCCTACAGTATTTCATAGTACCAAAATACAAAAGTAACCACCCCTTTCAGTCCATCTTGCTGTTTTAAAAATAGTAACTCTCCACTAAACCTTAACTTTTTAAACAGGTAAAACTCAAGTTACCTACTTTCATATCTAACTTCTCTAGTGCACACTGCAGAGTGCATTCTTTTCAATCTTACCTCTAAGCATCCCTGTTACTAGCACTTTCTCTAATACCTAAAAAGTTCATCTCTACTTGACTCCAAGTAGACTTTTCTCTATCTGTTAAACCTAGCACTTGCTCCTACAGTACTTATTACCTTGATATGGCACTCTTATAGATAGCACCCCAAAAAGGCAACCCCCCATTTCTCGGTCACCCACGTCCCCCGGAATCTCTTTTAAAGTTTTTGTCTAGTCCTTCTAGCATGTCGAGGGATCAGTTGCTAGTGTCCTCTCCTGCTCAGCTGGTGAACCTGGGAATATTGAGGCAATGTTACAATTGCCTCATGTACACAGACAACCCTCTCCTCCTCCCACAAAACACAAATACATGCGAGAGATGCAACTATACGGCCAAACTGGAGGCTGAGCTCTCTCAACATAGGACTGGCAAGACCAATCAGGAGGAGAAGGTTACCACACACACTATAGACCCAGTCTCACATAGTACCATCACAACCTCAAATCATACACATAAACACACAAAGACATACTCACGGCTCTGATCAAAATCTACCAAAACAGCAGAGGCCACCAAAGCAGACACCCAAACAACCACCACCTCAGAACACAACACCTGCAACACATAGACCTCACAGTCAGAGTGTCAAACAGTCACAGCCCTTAAGGCCAAACACAATGCCAGACACACTAGTCATTGGTGACTCCATAGTCAGACACACTGGCGTCCGCTCACCAGACTGAGTAAGGAGAAGGTCACAGTAAGCTGCCTGTCGGGCGCTAGAATCCGCCACATAACGCAAGCACTCAGGTCTCTCAACAGCAGGTACAAATACGACTCAGTCATTGTCCACGCTGGTGTAAACGACCTGAGACGTACCTCCTTGGACTACATGAAAAGAGACATTGAGGAGCTCTCTGATTATGTAGCCCAGGCAGGTATGACCCTGACCTTGAGCAGTATCCTACCTTCACCAAGAATGATGCCACAATACAGAGATAAGATGATCAGCTTTAACAATTGGCTTAAACTCCGGTGTCATTCAAAGGGGATCCAATGTCTGTCTGCCTGGGATGACATGCTGGACAAGCCACGCTGCTTCGCAAGGGACGGCTTGCACCTGTCACCCCTGGGATTCCGGATATTGGCAAAGGCTCTTGCCACCCCCATAGTGCCGTTTTTAGGCAAGGCTCAAATTCTAAACCTACCACCCTAGAACACAAAAAGGAAAAACTAAGGGTAATGCTGCTCAATGCCAGAAGTCTAAATCTCAAAATGCACGCACTCGAGGCCCTTCTCAGTATGGAGAACATCGATGTCTGTGCAGTGACAGAAACCTGGTTCAAGGCTCCTGAGAGCACCCCAGCACTATCAGGTTTTACCTCTTATCATGCGTTCCGCCCCAAAATCCGGACAATACCAAGAAAGGAGGGGGTATCCATATTCATCAAGGACACCCACACCTCAAGACTGGTGGCAATGCACGATGCATCGGAGACCATCCAGGTGCAATTAACCATAGGCAAGACTGCTCTGCAAATTGTAGCATGTTACAGGCCACCCTCACAAACTCAGGAACCTCACATGGCCTTCCTGAAAACACTAGAGGGGATAAATGTATCACCAAACACCATCATACTAGGTGACTTCAATTACCCTAATATAGACTGGGAACACTACTCAAGCCCAAACACCCTAGCCCAAAAGTTCCTGGAATTCATAAACTCAAATGCCATGGAACAACTAGTCACCATCCCCACAAGAGGAGAAAACATACTTGATCTCATCATCACGAACATGGGAGCACAATGTTCAACACCAGAAGTATACCCCTCACTGGTGAGATCAAATCACAAACTAATCTCGCTGGAGGTCCTCATCCCACCCCCACCTGAAATAAAAAAGACCACAGTAAAGAACTTCTCGAAAGCCGACTTCACACTTCTAAAGACTAGTGTGGTCTCCTTTAAGGCCCCTGAGCCAGCGGAAAACAGTACTCAAGCCGCTGAATCACTTACAAATGCCTTCTACCAGCACCTGCAGGACTGCATGGATAAGGCAATCCCAAGCAAAACAAAGACTCTTTGTACCAAAGGCAAGCGTCCAGTCTGGTGGACCCCAGCCATAAACAAACTCTACAACAAAAGGAGGAAGCTACTACAAGATAGAGCAAAATCCTTAAAAGGTAAGACACCCTTGATCACTATAAGTAAAAAACTAAGAGCTCTCATAAAATCATCCAAAGCAAATTTTGAGAGAAAAATAGCTAAAGACTCAAAAGACAATCATAAGGCCTTCTTTAGCTATGTTAGAAACCTGGGAGGAAACTCCCAGATATGCTCAGAACTAGTTCAAAATGATGTGAAGATTACTGATCCTACAGACATTGCCAACATACTGGCTGACAGGTTCAGTGCAAACTTCTCCCCTCCCCCAAAAGGAGAGATATCTATACCAAGTGATTGCAGCCCCCAAACATCTCCAACGCCCAAGTGAGAACTGCTCTCTCCAAAGCAAAAACACAGCATCCATGGGACCTGATGGTGTCCCCGGCTGTGTGCTCCACGAACTCAACGAGGAATTAAACCCACAGCTAGGACAGCTGTTTAATCATAGTCTTACCTCTGGATACGCACCCAGGAGTGGCGCACTGCAACTGTGGTCCCACTTCACAAAGGTGGTGCCTCCACCGACCCTGGAAATTACCGCCCATTAGCTTGACAAGCCTTATCTGCAAAGCCATGGAGAGGATCATAATGGACCTCATAAATAAAGACATAGGGAATTTGCAGACTTTGGATCCATCCCAGTTTGGCTTTGTCAAAGGCAGATCATGCCTTCTAAACTTGGTTGACTTTTTGAAACAGTCACCAAAGCCATTGATGAGGGAAAGGCAGTCCATACAGCCTACCTCGATCTGGCGAAGGCCTTCGATACAATACCCCACTCGGGTATCATTGAAAAACTCATCAGCTTAAATGTTAACCCATACATCACAAGATGGGTTGCAAACTGGCTGAGTGACAGAACCCACAGGGTCAGAGTTGCTGGCGCCATGTCAGACTCAAAGCCTGTCACAAGTGGTGTACCACAGGGCTCAGTCCTGGGCCCACTCTTGTTTGGCATCTACTTTTCCAAGTACAACCAAACAGAGGAGGGTTAAGGCAGACAAAGTTTGCAGAAGACTGCAAACTGGGCCCGATAGTAGAAAACAGATCTGACACAGATATCCTTCAGAAGGGTCTCACAGAAACGGATAACTGGTGCCAGAGCCATGGCCTAAAGTTAAATGCCAAAAATGCATAGTCATACCCTTCGGGAAAAACAAGGTTACCCCTAGCTACCAAATAGGTGGCAATCCACTGAGCACAGAAGAAGTTATCAGGGACCTGGGGACCCAGGTTGATAGTAGTCTGTCATTCGACACCCATGTAGCTAAAGTAGTTAGGAAGACCTTCTACATTGCCCACCTTATCATGAAGGGATTCTCATCTAGATCAAGGGAGGTCATAGTCTCCCTATACTCATCACTCATCAGACCAATGATTGAGTACAATGCCCCATTCGGAATGTATCTGACCCGACACTTGCAGCAGCTGGAGAGGCCACAAAGTTCCTCACCAAAAGGATAAAGGGTCTCAAACATCTGTCCTATGCTGCCCGACTGAAAGAACTCCAGCTCTATTCAGTCGCCACCGCTTGCTCAGAGGTGACCTTTGCCTAACATACAAGGCCATGTCAAACCCAGATTTGATGAATATGCTGCACCTCAAAAATCTAGATCCGTCAGAGCCACAAGGGCGGAGACTTAAACCTCGACACGGCTATTAATAGGACGTGCTGGAGGGATAGATTCATCACCCAAAGACTCCTATGCTGTGGAATAAAATCCCAGTATATGTGAGGCAGAGCACCTCGCTGGTCTTGTTCAAGAGAAATCTTGACCAATGGATGGGAGATCGCAGATATACCCCAGGGATTACCTCAGTGTCACTGCTCGACAGAGGCACAGCAAAATAATGGGTATAGTTCCCCATACTAAAGGGGTGGCGTAAGCCACAAAACTATGGGCTAGGCTTGTAAATGCCCTCGGGCAGATAGCCTAGTATGAACCTATGAACCTATGAACCTATGAACTGTTTTCCTTATTGCAATGCACAGTATTTAATGGGACTGCAAACCACACGTTTTTGCACAGAGCTGGTACATATTTTAGAACCACAAAGGAATCCTGCCTTCTGTTTCTTATTTTGCTTGTTTAAGTTACTTTGCATAAGACAGTTAGGTTTTTAGTATTTCGGAACCATGTATGTCAGTTTCTCTCTGTTCTGTGATAACCTTAAGTTGTATTTTCTGCAGCATTATGACTATCCTTTGGAAATGATCTTCTGTTTAACATACAGATAAATATATTGATAGATATGTAGATAGATAGAAAGATATGTATGTTTAATTTTGTTAACTAAGCACTCCACCTGTGGCAGTCCTATATTCAGTGAAGGCCTTGGGGAGGGGTTCAGTCTATGAAGACAGGAAATCATGGTGGGAAGGACATTGCAGTAAGGGGTATATGGTTTCATGGCTACATTCTAAAGTAAGACTACAGTATATAAATGGAAAGGTAGGAAATGCTTCATCCATAGGATGCTCCATGAGACACACTGCAACTGTAATCCAGTCTACCTCTATAGGCCTTGTAGTCCATGGCCATTTCATGGTCTGGATGTGAAGCTGTTAGTCACAGAGTCCCAAGTTAAACTACATGGACCATTCTTGAGACAAATTCCCTGTTGCCTGACATCATCAGATGAGGGCTTTATCCAAGTCTTGGCCAACAGTGCTCATCAGGCCAATATACATGATGCCCCATTAGGATGCAATTTCATTGTCCAATAGTGCTACCCTTTCATTGTTTTGGATAAAACTGAAGCCCAGCACCTCAAGCCAATACTGTAAATACAACCAGTTGCCTGGTAGCTTGACACTTCTTTTGAGGGATGACATCCCTGAAGCTTGACAACCTTCCTGAGTATGTAGATACTGTGTTTATCTCCTATGACACTACCCCATATGAGAGGACTGCTGCAGCCACCTGTTTCCCACCTGTGAGAAGGATGATAATTGTGCCCTGTCTACCACCTCACTTGTGTGGGTGTGGAGATATCTGATGTACAGTGCGGCCAATACATGCACTGCCCTACATAACCTTTGTGTGCTAATGCATGCAGTATTGTATTTTGTGTCTTCAATGCCAAGGCCCATAGCTTTGGCCCAGATATGACCTCTTTGCCAGAGCTGCAATGTATTCAACCCATCTCTGCCTTAGCTGCAATAGATAAGGTGCATGTTCCTTCCATGACTCTCCACTTTGCTCGTATGCCAGTGCTATGACTGGTGTGGAAGGACCTACTGTGATACTTACCTGCTGCTCCAGCTGTTTGTGTACTATCATGTTCTTTAGCACGGCAAATACTAAAGGTTCCTGTTGTATACATATGAACTGTATTGCAGTTCCCCTCCTGAGGTGTTTAGGTATTGGAATTATGCCTTAAGTAGCCAGAATCCATGCATCACCATGCTTATTTTTTCTGGGTTGTGTATAAGTGTCAAGATTTTCATAACACTGTCCATCATCAGTAAATCCACAGAAACATAAAATAATTTTGTAGCTGTAAGTTTTATTGTTCCTGTATCTTACATGGCAAACAACAAAGACTAAATTAAGTACATGAAACAAAGCACTGGCAAGCTTAGGTGCCACTTTCTGGAATATTCTTTCCAATCATAATTCAATCATAATTCACACAATCTAAACTGAAAGAAAAATAATGCAATCATGGTCTAGTGCCTGATTAGAAAATTGCATTTCATAATGTTGTCATAACTATGAGAAGATTCTTATGATCTCACCAGTAATTTTCCTTTATATAAATAATGCTACATTCATCACAAAACTTGTGATATAAGCATCACCAAAATACAGTGGAAGACTGTCCATATTTTGAACGGCTCTTCCTAGGCAAGAAATGTGTCATAATATTTCTTTGTCTATAACAAAACAAAAAGCTTTGTCTCTTTATCTAAACTTGTAAAATATAGTCACAGCACCATGTCTCACATGCCATAAATGTGCTTTCTGGATTTGCTTGCTCAGAAATAATTTTTACAGACCCCCCCCCCAAGTATATTTTTGGCCTAACAGGCTTAGAAATAATGTCTGAAATATTCCTACTAGAGAAAATCAATTTACATTTTTAGCATATCACCCCTCTAACAATAGACAATTTCGGCATGGCCTGGAGGTTGTGTATCAGGGGAATCAACCAGGGCTGTAACATAAATTTCATATGACCTGCAACATATATCACACATTGTATTATATGCAGTCTGCCTAGTACTTGTGTATATAGGATCTGTATATCTAGAAAGTATGTGTATCTACCAACCAGGTGAATCAGTTGCAAGTACCCTTACAGAAACCTTTGGTATAGGATGGACAAGTCTCAAATGTGTTAACCATGTGGGCTGCCCAGGTGGAGTATTAACACCTTATAAATAATGAACTGGAATTGTAGACCACCTGGCAAAGAGTGCAAATTTAACCTATGTGCAATCTTTAGCTTCTAGGATCTTAGGAAAATGGGCAATGCCTAAAAGGTCTGCATGCTATTATCTCTTTCTCTCCTTTGCTGTCCTGGGGAAACAGATATGCTCTTCTACATGTTACAGTATTATGAAAAAGAATTGGTTAAGAATTTGCAATTCCTAATGTAGCCCACATAGGTCACTGAAAGGTATTCATAACATTGAAGGCTAAGGCCATACCTACAGTAATCAACATACTATGCATTCCTCCAGCTTTGAACCAGGTTTCAGTGACTGCACAAATGTCAGCATCCTCCAGGGCAAGGAGTGCTTGCAGTGAGTGCAGTTTCATGCTAAGACTACTAGCATTTAGCAGCATGACCTTTAAATTTTATTCATAAGAATTTTTCATGTTGGTAATTTTGTGCTCATGACTTTGCCTAAAAAAAGGTACAATGGGGGAGGCAAGAGGCTTTGCCAAAAGCCTAAAGCCCAGGGGAGACAGATGAAAGCCATCTCTGGTAAAGCGTCGTGATCTGTCAATCATGTCCTCCCAGACTGTCAGGTACTGGATCCACTTGGAATGACACCAGAAACTAAGCCAATTGTTAAAGTCAAATCATTTTCCGTTTGTATTGAGGTATCATTCTGGATGATGGTAGGATGCTGCTTAAGGCTAGGGACATACCTGCCTAGGACACATATTCAGTGAGCTCAAATCATGTCTCTCTTGAGAGGTATATCTCAATTCATTCACACCAACATGGACTATGACATAGTCATAACAGCATCTGTTGTTGAGAGCCTTGAGTACATGCATGATATGGTGCATTATAGCACCTGACAAACAACTTACTGAGACTTTCTCCTTGTCTAGCCTAGTGAGGGGCACATCTGTGTGTCTCACGATAGAGTCTCCCATGACTAGCATGTTGGGTTTGTGGGTGGGCCTGAGAAGCTGTGAGACACAGACATGAATTCTATGTGTGATGCTTGGTGCTATGGGTTGTAATGTGCATGTGTGTTTTTGCTTCGGATGCCTCTTTTGTTTAGATATATTTTTGTTGAGAACCCCCGCATATGTAGGAGTGTGTTGTACAGATTTGGGTGGTGCTAGAGATGTGGTGTTCATAGTGTTTGTGCAGGCAACCTTCTCAGTGCCAGATGGTACTGGCTTGTGACTGAGACAGCAAGAATTCTAGGTTTTTAATGTGATTGCATCTCGCACATATTGTGTTCCTCTGCAGTAGTATAGAGGGTTGTCTGTGTACACAAGGCAGTTGCTACACTGTATCAGGATGCCTGTATTAACCAGACTAGCAGGAGAAACCATAGGAAATTGTCCATCCATGGTTATCAGAATCTGTGGAAGAGCGGTCAGGGATAGTAGAGTGGGTACTATCTGAGGAGAGTACCTATAGGTGTGAGTAGGCCTGGATAAAATCAATACAGTAGCTGTAAGGGAGGGCATCACTCATACAGGAGTGCTGGTAAGGGGAAAAGTGCAACTGAGATACCTTGCAAAGGGTTAAAACAGCACAGCAGCGGTGTGCAACAGGCAAACAAGCATAACCCACACAAATGCTGGGTTTAAATACCACAAAAACGAAAGTAAAATAGAAACACCCTTGTTCCTGATCTCTTAACTCAACACCCTATGCCAGACCAGTTCCAGCTAGTTCACTTACTCCCACTAAGTGCAGGCAAGCCCTGGCCAACACAAGATGGTGTAGCAGGAAACACAGGAATCACACAAACAGATCTGAATACAGCAAAACCTGTAACCAGACTATGCTAAAGATATTTAAACTCTAATCACACCACAAATACTGAGCATGTGAATAAAAAAATTTATTTGAATAGAACTTGCAAAATCTCAAAATCTCTAGTGCCTCAGCTATGCTTAGTCTTTACAGAGTATACATTTTTTCTTATGACAACACCCATCTTATACACACATCTCATTACCAATCAATAAAATAGTTATTCAATTAACTATGTATAATTAAAATTCATTACAACCAAAACTTCCAGTTACATTCTTGGTTCAAACCTCTTGGGAAAAGAGTATCAAACTTTACAAATCAGCATTGTTTCCTCTTTTCTTAATATATTTTTAACATCTGTTGGTGTCAATTTTTTTTTCATAAACTTGATCTAACACTGTAGCTTGTAACCCCTCTGGACTCCCCCATGACATTCATTAAAATGTATTGCCACCAGACTTGACATTTTATTTTTACTAATATCCCTTATATGCTCATTTAACCTGGTAGAGAAACTCCTTTTACTTTCACCCACATAATACTTCCCACATGGGCATCTCAGTCCATACACTGTACCCTCACTATTACAATTATAAAAACCTTTTGCCTGAATTTTTTTTTCCATTTATACTCATAACATTTCCTACCACATATTCACATACCCCACATTCCCCACATGAGACTGTGCCATTTAAAACAATCTATTTGCTTTTTCCTACTATTGGCATTTGAAACCTTCTTTTTTTTCTTTCGGCTGTTCCCATTAGGGGTCACCACAGGGGATCATCTGTTTCCATTTCTTCCTGTCTCTGCATCTTGCTCTGTCACACCAACCACCTGCATGTCCTCTCTCACCACATCCATAAACCTTATATTAGGCCTTCCTCTTTTCCTCTTACCTGGCAGCTTCATCCTTAGCATCATTTTCACAATATACCCAGCATCCCTTCTCAGCACATGTCCAAACCAATGCAATCTTGCCTCTCTGGCTTTGTCTCCAAACCATCCGACCTGTGCTAACCTTCCAATATATTGATTCCTAATCCTGTCCATCCTTGTAACCCCCAGTGCAAATCTTAACATCTTTAACTCTGCCACATCCAGCTCTGACTCCTGCCTTTTTGTCAATGCCACTGTCTCCAACCCATATAACACAGCTGGTCTCACTACCCTCTTATAGATCTTCCCTTTCACTCTTACTGGTACTCGTCTGTCACAAATCACTCCTGATACTCTTCTCCACCCACTTCATCCTGCCTGTACTCTCTTCTTCACCTCTCTTTCACATTCACCATTACTCTGAACTGTTTATCCTGAGTATTTAAACTTATCCACCTTTGCCAACTCTACTCCATGCATCCTCACCATTCCTCTATCCTCCCTCTCATTCATACACATATATTCTGTCTTAGTCCTGCTGACCTTCATTCCTCTCCTCTCTAGAGCATATCTCCACCTCTCCAGGGTTTCCTCAACCTGTTCCCTACTCTCAATACATATTACAATGCATTTGAAACCTTCTAAACACTCGACAATCTTTAATACTTCTTCCTTTCCTATATGAAAAGCCTATTTTTTTTATTTTCTAAAAAAATTAACATTTCTTTCCAGCATTCCCTAATAACATTTAATCTCACTAACTAACTTTTCTGAAACTATAGTGTATGTTCACACAAAATATATACTTTCCTTCTCATGTTTCCCCACATAAATGCACCCTTCAACTTTTTTGTTCTGCCTTTTTTCCTATCAGCTCTTCTATTTACTTTATCAATTGCCTCTTTTACTATTCCTACCTCATATCCTCTATCACATTATTTTTTATAAGTTTCATTCATTTCCAAACTACTGTCCTCTGAATTATTACATAGCCTTTTCACCCTCAAAAATTCACCATAAGGGATTGACTCAATTGTATGTGGTGGGCGGCATCTTTGTCTATGTAAAATATGGCTAGACTCTTTAATTTTCTATGTATTTTTGTTTTTAACCCCCCCAGGCACTCCAACTGTCACAGCCAGATAATTCGCTTTATCTCCTACCTGTAGGCCATCAAAACTAATGCCTAATTCATTTTAATGTAGACTTACAATAAATTCTCCTACTTCCGTCTTACGTCTTTAACATATAAATATTAAATCATCTATAAAACTGAAGTATTTCTTCACATTCTTAATAAAAAAAAAGTTATTCATATATATATATATATATATATATATATATATATATATATATATATATTTTTATATATATATATATATATATATATATATATATATAGATAGATACTTTCAAAATAATCCATGAAAATATTAGCATACATGGGAGCAAATGCTGCCCCCATCACTGTGCCTTGTAGTTGTCTACATAAATTACCATTGAATTCAAAAATGTTGTTTTTCAAACAAAACATTACCAACTTCATAACATAATATACCACTGGGGTATCACCAAAATAAAATTTCAAAGCCTTCATTCCATCATTATGTCTTATATTAGTATACAGCTTATCACGTTAACCACCACAACATACATATCCTCCTCCCATATTATTTCTTTTGCTTTTTCAAGAAAGTCGAAGACATCGTTACTATAAGATGGTAACTCTTCTAAAACTGGTAAGAAATATTCATGAAGGAAATATGCCAAATTGTGAAATACCCACATGTTGAAACAATGGGACAGCTTGGGGGGGGGGGGGTCAGGCTCTTATGTATTTTAGGGACACAAAAAATTGCGCCATCAAATTATTCCTCCCCTTAAACTTGTACTGTACATCTTCATATCAAAAATAATGTAATCTATACCCTTTTTCAGCAATTCCCTATAATCAGCTTCTGCTTTATTATTTATGTCTATCTCCACTTTTTCATAAACTTTTTCATTATTGAGATGGGGATAACACATATCTGGATATTGAGTGTAATATAAAATCACCAGCTTACCCCCCCCTTATTAGCTGGTTTGAAAACCAATTCTTTTTTCTGGCTTAATTCATTCAAGCTTTTCCATTCATTTTTACTTAGATTATAAGGTAACTTTTTAATATTTCCAAAGAATGCATGATATTCTTTTTCAACACCGTAATTCAAAGATGCCCCAAACTGTTTACATTTTCATTTCTAAACCATGGCATAAATTCACTTTTCACTTTAAAATTTTCACTGTTAAATTTACAATAAGCATTCACATTTTCATCTGATTCACATGAATAAAAACTGTCATTGCTACATACAGAATCATCATTAACATCATTATTATTCAAAATCACTGACATTTCTTTGTCCCCAAAAACTCTGTTTAGGTCAGTTTAACACAGGAGAACAGATACACACTTAAATATAACAGTAGCAAACAAGAACAAACTGGTTTAAACAAATTAACCAATTAACCAATAAAAAAGCTCAAAACTGAGCCCTGTTCTAGCAGTCTTCAATCAGACAAGTTCTAACTCCACACTCCTGCCACTAGGATGCAGGGGAACCTTGTCCAAAAAGATGGCCTGGATTAATGCTCAAGTTATACAAACAAAGCTAGATTCAGCAGGTCTGAATCTAGTCTATTCTGCAGCAAACAAGGTGCACAAATTTCAGAAAGAAACAGTTCAAATAAGCAACTACAATAAGCCTTTAATCAGCAATTCCCAACTCAAAAGGGCAGAATTTACCATCTCTTCCCACAACAGTACAGACCACAAACCTCTTAATGTAAAATAACTGGCCTGAAGCCCTGATGTTTAAACCAGAACTAAGACACTTTTAAAATAACAGACACTAAGCCTTCGACCAGCAATTCCCAACTTAGAAGGATGCACGATACCTCTCCTGCCCCAAGAGTGCAGACCACAAAACTTCTTAATGTAAAACAACTAATCTGAAGCCCAAGTGCTTGAACCAAAAGGCTTACAATAATAGTTACAATTTAATTAGGCTACTAACAAGCAGTAATAAATGCAGCAGAATAAATGCAATTGAGTACTTTTAAGAACAGGCAGCAAAAGCATAATAAAGTACTAAAGTAGGAAAAAAACACAAGTAATGTAAAAGCAGATGAATAAATTGCAATTCTTTTTAGGTTAAATGGGAAGGGATGAAACACGATAATGTAGGGTTGAGAAACTAACGGGGTGGGCCTTCCCAAATGATCTCTCTCTACTCATTAGAATAAGCTGATGAGATGGGACTGAGAGGAGTGTCCAAAATGATATTTATAGTAGGAGTGCGCAACTCAAGAGCCACCAAATTTAAGAACACAACAAGAACTGGGTGGGTGGGAAGTACTCTTAAAACTCCAACAGAATAGAACATTTAAAACAAAACAAATGTAATACTAGAATAAGATACAAAATAGAAGTGATCAGACCTTAAATAAATAGCTTCAAATCAAAGTTAAATGCAGAGATGAGTGATACTCAGAGAAATGCAGACCACACAAACACTTCAGCTAACTACAAATAATTTCTAAATAAAAGATCAATGCTGTCTCTTGGCTCCTCCCACTACTTAACTGATCCTATTCACAGCTTGCAAAGGAATTCTTTGGTAACCTTTTATTAACTGACCCTAGCCAAGAACTCTTAAAACTCCAACAGAACGGAAAACTTAAAACAAAACAAATGTAATACTAGAATACGATACAAAATAGATGTGATCAAACCTTAAATAAAGAGCTTCAAATGAAACTTAAATGCAGAGATGAGTGATACTCAGAGCAATGCAGACCAAAAACTTCAGCTAACTACAGATTTTTCTAAATAAAATATTTGTTTTAAGCATTAACAGAATGTCAGCCTCTTGGTCTGAGAGATGGATTTTCAGGCAGACATAATGTACTGTCTTCCATTTCACTGATTTGCTGAAAGCATGAATATCTTTATGAAAGTTGTTAGGAAGAAAGGGAATATTTAAAGTTAGAGCCAATACAAAATATCAGTCATGGCCGAGACACAGGTTTTTCTTTGCTATCAAAAGAAAAGTCTTTCTATGCTGAGCTAAAACTCAGTCCCATACAGTCGTTATATCCTCCAATGAGTGTGCTGTGACTCATATCCATAGTCTCTAAATATACTAAGCCTAAGGTCACACCAGTTCAGAAAAAAAAGGGAAGTTAAATGTGGGTTCAGAAAATTTCTACTAGTGGAGTTCCTCTTACTCTTCAATTCGTTATCTATAAAACAGAAAAATAATGTTTGGGTCATGCATTTAAAAATGAAGGATACAGTGAAGATTAACATTTCCAGAAAGCATATCTGCTAAATGTAAGTGTAGTGTACATACTGTGATAAGAGTATGGCTAAGATGTTGTTAAAGGTAGAGTGATAGAGACTGTGTCATCCTGCTGCAGGATGTGCTGAGCAGCCATGGGTCAGTGCACATATGTGCACATATTAACAGTCTGAGTCAGGTGGGGTATGACAGACATGTACAAATATATCTGTAGATTGTAGTGATGGTTCATATACCAGGAAATGCCAAGCACAGATGGCAAGCAGTACACTGAGGACATGACCGCTGGCTACAGATTGTACATCATGTGTTTGCAATCCCTCTTTACAGCAGTTGTGACGGGGTCTGTGTAAATGCTATCAACATACTAGAAGACCTCCATTTAGGAACTGTGGTTCTTTAAAACCATAGACATGCAACACAGAATACTCATCAGTTATGGACCTATGTGCACCATGCACAAAATGTGGACAGCTGCTTTTTATTATCAATTTAACTACTTGTTTCTGTATGCAGATTTGTGAATTTTTGCCTCGTTTGCTCCATGTGCTCAATGACTTGATGTGCTAAGTCATTTGCATTATTTCTTAAGTGTACCTTGAGTTCACTGACATGTATCATGGAATGACATGCTGTCTACTCTTTTGCTGTGTTTCTCTATTATTTTGTATTGTTTCTCTTATACGTTGAACTCTCTGCTATGTGAAATAATATGCTGCTGTTGTTTCAATGCATAGGTGTAAACTAAAATGTGTTTAACTGAATAGCTTTTTGCACTGTCAAACTTCAGTTCGGTTACCTGTAATGTTCTTTGTTCTCTTATACTGTCTTTGCCTTGTGGTCCAGGTCTTGGTAGAAAAGGTTCTTTGCATTAGCTCCCTTACCCAGTTAAAAAAAGCAATTTATAAAATCCATTTTGATCATGTCTATGTTCCTGCTATTAAATTACTTCCATACTTGCTAATCATCTTCCATTAGTGTTCTCCACCATTTATATTTGTTTATGTTTTAATTTTCATTATAATAGTTTGTTCTGTATATCTTTAAGGGTTGTAGTCATTGCTTTTCTTTCTGCTTTGTAAAGCTGTTTGATTGCACTTGTTCATAGGACCATAACAATACTATTCACGCAGTCACAGCGGCTACACAATGCCTTGCCATAACTAGCATTAAGTAGGTATTTCTAAAAGTATCGACATCTACTTCCTTTGACATCAGTATGATTTTTGTATAATCTATAAATATACATATGAACAATGCATTTTACTATATGCAAACAAATTAATTCAGGTTTCTAAACATTTGGAGCTCTTCTCCCAAGGTCTCTAATGAAAATGAACATTTGACATTCCCAGTTAATAAGTATAAATAAGCAATAACTGATGCAGCCAAGGGTACGAATGGGAGAAGTTGTAATTATGGGTCCAGTCAAGGTTTTTGCTTTGTATTGGAATCTATAAAGAAGCAATCAATAGCATTGTTATGTGTTTATAATTGACACATGAAATATGACAAGTGTAATCAGTACATGAAATCCTAAATCTCTCCCTCAAGTAGTACATTTTAAGGGATCACATTGTACTGTCTGCATTCCACAGATGCATGGAGAAAATCTAGCTAGAATACCTCATGAAAAGTGTCATTAGAGGATGCTGTAAGATCAATGCATTACATTGATAGAGGATAAAGCAAAACCATTTTGCAGAATATGTAACTGGGCTACACATGCATGCAGAATTAATAACGGTATAGCAAATGCTTTCTATTGCCCATAGTACTGTGGCTATGCTCCAAACTCAGTAATAAGGTAAGATTGTTAAGCACCTTTCAGATATCCCCTAGCACAAGAAGTGATTTTACCCACTGACTGGTGCTTAAGAAAAGCACACGTCCACAATGTTTCGATCAGGTCTAACACTAGGGACGAACAGAGGATAATACCAGGCAGCATAAAAAGCAGTAGAAGACAGAACAAAGTGCCTAACAGATTTTAAGGCTCTTTGTTCTTCACAGGTACACTTTGTTTCTGTCTACTTTCTGTCTAACAGTGCTAACTGCTTTACTGTCTTTTAGAAGCTTTGAAAGGTGCTAAAACATTTTCCTCTTCTACACTTTTTTTCTGTAACTGATTTAAAGCTCCACACACTAGAAAGAACTATGATTGGGTCACGAATCATAACCCTTTATTATGTGTTCCTGACATTGATGCCAAGATTCACATCTCAAGCTTCAATCTCAAGGTGAATTTCTTGGCATTCATGTCTCAATTACATATTAAGTTGGTTATCATCACAGACCCAGTTGCAATCCTCTATATATAAAAAACAAACGGTAATAGAAAAGGTTTTGTGAAATTACTTTCTGTAACATCTACGCTAATATGCCTTGGCAGCAGTTTTTTATTCTTTCCATTAATTTGTAAGAGCTTTTATGTTGCGCAATCTTGAAGAAGTCCCATTTGTAGTCGATAATTATCTGTTTCATATTTATGATTAGTTGTCTTATTGGAGTATAGTATTATGGCTACAACTGAGACAACCCTGCCACTGTATATAGTACCTGCTACTGCCATTTCTTAACTCATCTAAGAAGGGGGAGTAAGCTAATTTTGTACCTTTTGGCAGTGGCAGCAAAATCTAAAATCCCTAAAGAGATAGGAATTGAAGTATTTAAGATGATTGACATCTGACTGACATTCCAGTCAGCATTTGAAAGAAGTTTTGCATATATCTCTGTGTCCAGAGAGAATTATATTAGACACCAGATCACATGTTTGTATATAATCACCAAGAGAAACTGAGATAACATTCCAGAATTTTTTTTTTTTTTTGCTGGTTAAGAACAGTGGATGCAGTGATGTGAGAGAGAGAGAGATGAAATCTGTAAACCCATAAAAATTCATAGTGTCATGAAAAAAGTATCAGTGCTTGTACTCTGTGTTTATGCCAGAAGTAAATACTATCATAATATGGTCGGTAAATTATTGAATTATTTGGTGCACACACTTCTAGGGAAAATCTGGTGGTATCTAATCGTACGTATATGCAATCAACTTTCAGAGATTTACTTGCAAGATTTAGGTATATTTAATCAGAATTTCAGGTACAAAATCAAAGCAATGTTGATTTTACTTAAGGTTACATCTGAGGCTGGTGCTTTGTTACAGTATTATAATATAAATCCTCACTAATATTCAAAAGTGTGCATGCTGATTGGACAAACCAACTTGTAATCTGGCTAGCTGTAACTAATAAAAACAAAATCCATAGTCAACATCAGAGATCTTCCACCCCCACATCCCATAAAGTCAGACACAATAAAATATGAAAACACAAACATAAAAAAAAAAAGAAAATCGTAAGTCAAGCAATATCAGAATCACAGATAATTAAGTGTGTTCATCTTCTGGGTCTGCTATATCTTGAAATTATTTTTTTGTATTACTATCATTCCTACATGAAGGTTAAGAAGCCATTCCTGATGTCTTAGCTCTTCTGTATTCTGTGTGGATCAAAACCTATGGTGAAAGCAGCTTACACACCAGGAGGGGATGTTTTAGGTGTTTGTCGGGGAGTTCACAATGACCAGCTCCCATTCACCAAGCTGTTTTTTGCCTTCTCTCAGGATCCAAAATAACAACCAATTACAGTAGATTTGAGTCCACAGACAGCACAAAAAGCAATAAGAAAAATGGAGACTAAAACTGCATTTCAGGGATACACTGTGCAAGCTTCACACTGTACATGCCCTGCATTTGCACAGTATGTCACCAAAATATCCACTGCACCACACAAGAAGCAAAAGCAGATTCAAGTACGTTTATACAACATCATTATCTTAAAAAAGTAAATCATTTTTTTTAAATAATGCCATTGTATGATAAAAATAATCCACTCCTTTGTGTGGTAACATTGGCCTTACCCACGGCTTGCTTTGTTTCATCATTTGGCCTTCTCTTTCATAATCAGACCATGCCAGTTATGGATTATTGCTTAATTTACTCACCCATCATCCTTAAATCTCACATTAGACCAAAAAAAGTTAGTAGTCTTGTTGAACTGTTTACAAGCTTTGTGTGCTTTTTTAGCTATTGATAGAAGAAGCAAAATACAGATGAAAAAATGTTTCGACAAATGATGGGTGATGGTTAGCTTGTTGCACATACCCTTGGCATTGATGTGTAACAGCTTTAAACCTAGTACATAACCTCAGGTGGGGTAATTGGGGTAATTTCTGATATAAACATAGGAGTTAGAGCCAGAGATCAGTGCAATGTTTCCAACAAGGGAACCAGAATTTCTTTTACTATTGTTGGGGGGAGGTTGCCAGTCACAGTATAGCTTAAGAAAGAAGCACAGAGTTTCCTATCTGTTATATCTCTCATCTGGATGGAGCAAGTGGAATTTCTAAATGCTCTTAATTGAAATGATCTCAGTAATGTGAAGGGCTGTGCTTCGTTAAACCAACAGAATGGAAAGAAGTGTATGTAAGCTGTTGCTTGATGGGGAAAGGGCAGCCGTAATCTTTCTAGCTCTCTGTTGCTGCTAGTTCTAGAATTGCTACTAAAATGGCTTACTAATAGTAACAGGACAATGGTTAAAGTACAGTGAAGTAAATCTTTTATCACCATACTTCTAATAATATGAAATAAAAGTGGTGCTGCTGAGACTGCAGGAGGATATAGGAAGCACGATTCATCGGAGGAGAAGCATGGCCATAGGTGAAGAAAAAGGCAGAGACTGCAGCAAGGAAAGCCTATGCCTGGAGAATGAGCTCCACAAGCAAACACACAAGCAAACAAAATAAAATAAAGTATATGAGCCTAGCATTGCGCAGCATTCCACCTTCTCCAAGGGTAATACCACAATATAAACATAAGATGACTCACTCAAACAACTGGCTTAGTTATTGGTGTCATTGTAAGGGAGTGCAATATTTGTTAGCTTGGGAAGACATGGTCGGCAGACTGCTTTGCCAGGGATGGTCTGTTTCTGTCATCACTAAGAATTAGGATATTGGCCAAACATTATCCACCCTTATAGTGGCATTTTCAGGTAATGTCAATCTAATAAACCTTCCAACACAATAAATTATATGCAAGATAAATTAACTTGTTACTGCCCAACACTAGTAGTCTTAACAAGAAGCTTCATTCCTTGGAAGTACTCCTCACACTAGAGACTGTTGACATCTGTGCAGTTACTGAGACATGGTTGAAAGCCATGAAAAGTACCCCAGCAGTACATGTCTATAATGCCCTCCACACATTTAGACCAGCTACCTCACAAGAAGAGACAAGAGGTAGAGGTGTATCAGTCTATATAAAAAGTAAGCACACCTCAAGATTGGTCAAACAATATGACAAGCTTGACCTACTCCATACTCAAATTACTATTGGGAAGTTCCAACACCATATTTTCCTAGTTATAGATCCCCATCTGTGGCCCAGGATAGCCATGCTACATACTTGAATGTACTGAAGCCACTCACAGTTCAGCCCAAGACCATATTCATGGATGATTTCAACTATCCCACCATAAACTGGAATACATACATGACCACTAACATGCAGGCTCAAAGATTCCTGGATTTTGTCAATGCAAGCATCCTGAAAAAGCTAGTCTTCACACCTACTAGGGGCGTAAATATCCTAGATCTGGTACTCATAAATATGAGAGAACATTATACCCCCTTTGTTTAATGTCCTCACAAATCACATCACAAAGCGGTAACCCTTGAAATAAATATAAAGGCTGAACTTACAGCAAACCCCAGAAATGTTAAGAACTTTCCAGGGCTAACTGCCTCTTATTAAGTGAAGGCACTGGTAAATTCCAAACCCCCACAAACTCAGAGAACATGGTGGCTTATGCAGAAGCGTTTGCGAAAACATTGTACAAGCATGTAAAGAACTGCACAGAAACAGCAGTACCAAACCAAAATAAACTTAGAACAAACTCCACAAAAGAAAGCAAATTCTATCCACAAATAGTAAGGGCTATGCCCAAAAGACAAAATGTTCCCTAGTCAGTCTCAACATGCAACTCAGGGGACTAAACAAGTTCACCAAATCTAATGCTAAGGCAAAAATAGTTTCCCAGGCAGAGGATAACCATGATATATTTTTCAGTTATGGACACATTCTTAAAGGCACCCAACTGTGTGCTGAACTAGTCAAAATAGTAATACTATTAGTAAATGGAATTTCCTATACCAAACCTAAGGACACAACAAATGTGCTGGCCAATAAATTTAACTCAAGCTTTACTTCCCGTACCACCCCAGTCCCCCCCCCCCCAGGAAATACTGTCTACCAAGACCATGAGCAGGTCCTCGCTGTACTCTCCAGAAATAAAAATACTGCATCAATGGGTCCTGATAATATCCTAGGATGCCTCCTTATTAATTAAAAACATGACCTGTCAGGCCAAGTAGAATCTCTGTTCAACCACAGCCTCCAGACAGGCTTCATTCTTAGGGAATGAAGGACTGCAACTGTCATCCCTCTATACAAAAGAGGACCATCAGCAGACCCAAGGAATACAGACCCATAAGTCTCATATGCAAGGCCATGGAAAGAATTATTGTGGACCTGATATACAAAAACATTGGATATCATCAAACACTGTACCTATCTCAGTTTGCTTTCACCAAGTGTAGGCCATGTCTACTAAACTTAGTGGACTTCTTTGAGAAGGTCTCTACAGCCTGCCTTGACTTGACAAAGACATTTGACTCAACATGTCACTTTGGTATTATACACAAACTCACAAATTTAGGCATAAATCCTATGTCAACCATTGCATAGCCAAATAGCTCACAGATAGAACACACAAATTTAGGGTGGAGGACTCCATCTCAAGAGTCCTGTTCCTAGTGGTGTCCCACAGGGTTCAGCACTGGGACCTCTCCTGTTTGGAATATACCTCCATGAAGTCACGTAAATGTAGAGAGCCTTTAGCTGATCAAATTTGTTGATGACAGTAAGCTAGGTGCAATCACCATATCCTCCCCAAAATGTAGATATCCTCAAGAAAGGTCTGACACAGACAAATAACTGGTGCCAGAACTGCAGCCTAAAACTCAGTGCAAAATAATACATAATTATACCCTTTGAGAACATGACTACCCCTGCAAATTACAATGTTGATTACACTCCGCTAAGAGTAGACCCAGTGGTAAGGGACTTGTGAACTCAGGTTGGCAGTAACGTGAGCTTTGATCACCATTTGTCCGTGGTAGTGAGAAAATCCTTCTACGTGGCACAACTAAGTAAGGCCATGGCATCCAGATCTAAGGAGGTCACAGTTCCACCATACTCAACCGTCATTAGACCAATAATAAAGTATAATGCACCCTTCAGCATGTACCTGACTAGGCATTTGCAACAGCTGGAAAGGGCACAGAGGTGCCTTACTAAAAGAATGCAGGGTGTAAATAATATTTTCTATTTTACTGCCTCAAAGCCCTGTCCCTGTACTTGGTCTTCTACAGACTACTGAGGGGCAATCTATGCCTAACCTAAAAGGCATTCTCTGATCCAGCCCTAAGTGGTCTGCTACACATTCACAAAGTAAACATTACCTGATCTAAGGATCTAAACCTCATCTGTGACATCAACAAGATATGTTGGCGGGACAAGTATGTGTCTCTGAGACTAACACTCTCCCCATTCATGTGAAACAGAGCTCTTCCCTATGCCTTTTTAAATGCATTTTGAACCAGTGGATGGGAAATCACAAATTCAACCCAGACCTTTCAATGGTAGTCCTTATGGATAGGGACAGTTTGTAAATTCCCTTGAGTCACAGGCATATACCAAAGCCATTTTAGCCCATGGGCATTGATATATGGGAACATTGGGGCATGAATGGCTAGGTTTAAAAAGGCTCTAGGACTGTTAGCCTAGTAACCTCCTATTATCCTATGATTATTTAAAAAATTGGGTAAAAACAATGGGAAATGGACTTAAACAGAAATAAGTGGTTGGAGCCAGACTACATAGGCAGTATTAGAAATAAAGGGAATAAGAATTCGAAAAGCAAGGGATACATCCAAAGACAAATAATGGACCATTGGACATTGAGAGGTAATATAAGGGATGATATGGTGGACGGTGTCTTTTCAGTGTGCTAGATAGGCTTTTGTTTCATATGTAAACAAGGGTCAGCATAAACAGGCAGTTTACATAGTGAGAAAACATAGTGTGTAAGTGAAGTGATACTGTAGGAGAAAGAATTAAGGAAGCAGCAAAACCCTTGGTGAAGTAAAATAAAAAACAAATACAACACACAAACACTGAAGGAAATGGGTAAAGGAAGAATGAGGAAAAATGACAAAATTTAAACAGACTGAGCCATGGACGTCAATGAGCATGAGTAAAGAATTAATTAGGAAATACTGAGGTTCAGATGCCCTGAGAAGTGCTGCAACATACACTGCCTCAGACTTTACCTGATGGCATTTAAGGCATTATTCTTCCTGTAAAAAATAACTACATAACTAACTAGTCAAGCCTGTACTTAACATGATTCATATAAACAGTCTCATTCAAAAGCAGACTAGAACCCACTTTCCCATAACTCAACCTTTTAGTTGGCTTAATGTATCAAGTTACAAATCAAAAAAAAAAAAAAAAAAAAAAAAATTGAATTGTCGCACAAAATATGTACTGTAAGATATTTTCTTTGGAACACTTATTTGGTACAAGAAGAGTTCCTCTCCATGAACTGGTGACATCCATCTATTTTTCCCCAAATGGTTTCTAAAACATGAAAAAATGGTCCTTGCTATATTTTCTAGGCAACATAGACATTTCTAGTCCTGTATATGCTATGGCTATCCAGGTCACGTGCAGTCTGAGAGTTCTATTCAAATCTGAATGCATCCTATATTTCTGGAAAAGAGTGTACAGTGGGGTAAGCATTAATACAGCAGCTTAAATAATGAATGCCACATAGTACCAAAATATCTGTATCTATTTAATCCCTTAAACAGTATTCTATTTGGAATATTTTATGCTTAACTCCTTCTTTAAAACATAGCTCGAATGTTTCTTAATATAAGGGTTCTCCCCTGTGTATTAAACATAACCAGAATGGAGCTCCCTAGTCTTCACTCAGCCTGTTTTTATTTTTCATCTCATACTGGTAAAACTTGTTTTTAAATAGCTAAGGCAAGCATTTTGTCTTTTGTCCTCACATAGTTCACTAGAAAGCCCCCCTTACTAGACCATTTTATTATTATTTTTTTTATTTCAGTGGCGTTGAGATGGAGTTGAGAACCAGGTTTGTTTGGTTCCCAGACAGGGTGAGGGGCCATAAGTCCCATTTGTTCTTCAGCAATACCAAGAGTTCTATCTGTCCATTCATTCCCTGCAAGTGAAAGCCAAATGTGAGGAAGCAAACTGGCCTGTCAAGCTTATGATTCCTCCTCCAAATCTAAACTTACCTTGGAGGCTGGTGGCTCACATATCCATCACTGCTTTCAGGAGGTTCCATGCATTCTACTACAAACATGTGCATGCTTTCCTGGCATACATTCAGTGTATAGTCACACCAGTCCAATAGCTGCGTCTGTAATGCCCCGATGCTTCTACTGGGGTCAGCAGTGCAGAAGGATTTACTGCCTCCATTATTAAATATGGACAAGCTGACATCATCCACTGAATCCCACACTGCTGGCTTTACATTTGCAATTCTAAAGCCTCAAGCTTCTAATTGACCTAGGATCATCTGGGTCATAGTCAGAGCTTTATCACTTTATATCACCAGATGAATTAGGAAATCTTTGATGCAGTCTTGGATACTGTGAGCTTTGTTCAGACATTAGCCAGAATAGCCTCAAAAATGCAAGCTTCAACTGTCATTAGTTTGGAATATATGCATAATTCAAAGATTAACTCTGAAGAAAACAGATCCGTTTCATTAGGACGATCCCTACATGACACGGCTTCAGCCTTCACCCTTCACTCTGAAACCCTTGCTTGCCTTTTGCTTAATTCTGCTTGCCATTCCTTAGCCTCTGTGCTGATTATTATCATAATAATAATAATAATAATAATAATAATAATTATTATTATTATTATTATTATTATTAATATTAATTATTATAGTTAATATCTATTTTCTCTACAGTTCTGTATCCTACAGTCTGACCTTAGCCACTATTACGTGAAGAATAATGTTCAGGAGATGTGAGGTTTAAAGAAAGACAGGAATTGGGTACCATTTGAAATGTCTGGACTTGCTTTTATTTATTTATTTATTTTATTTTACATTTGTTTATTTTACATTTGTTTACCAGGATAGTCCGACTGGATACATGTCCATTTTCAGCGGAGGCCCGGGGAGAAAAGCTCCATAAAGACAAACTTACATAGATTACATAGAAGTTAGCAAACAATTATAAAAACAAAGTGATTATATACAATGGGTTAGTAGTGTTCCCTAGTAGGGACTCACAATTGTCATGGACAGACAATTAAAAGTAAGAGACATCAGATTGTAAGCAGAGCTTGGTGATGTAGTTACAAGTTATGATAATTGCAGAATATGCTTTTAGTTTATAACTTAATCAGGGTTGGTACATGAGCATAGCCACTTTGAGATACTGTTTGAGTTTTTTTTTTTTTTTGAAGAGACTTTTGGAGGATTGTAGGGTTATATAGTTTGGCAACGAATTCCAGGTTTTGCCAATGAAGTTGGCAAACAGGGATTCACCAGCAGAGTTATTAGCTTTGTGGGTTTGGACCAGTAGTTTATCGGCTGACCGTAGGGATCTTAGATTGCTATATGACTAATAATATTTTTAAGTGAGGGGGTATCCTCAGGGTGGTACAAAATTTTGTGCACTATTAAGAGTTGATTGAATTGAATTAAGCTGGGCAGTTCTAGCCACTCTAGTTGTTTAAGGTTCTGGCAGTGGTGGGTTCTATAGGTGGAGCCAGTGGTGAATCTGGCAATATTATTGCATCTATGGGACAGCTTACCTAGTTCAGATTTATTGAGGCTTGAGAGTACAGGTGAGGCATATAAAAGAGTAGAGAGTACGTGTGATTGGGCAATTGCAGTCCTAGCCAGTGGAGTTAAAAATGTCTTGTTTCTATACAGTGATCCAAGCTTCTTATTGATGGTCTGTATGGTTTTGTTGACCTGTAGGTCAAATCTGAGATTATTGTCTATGATAACCCCTAGCAGTTTGGTGTGATTATCTGGGGAAATAGTGGTACCATTGTTAGATGTGACAGAGAATGAAAGTGTGGTGGATCTACTAGTGGGAGAGAAGAGTAGAAGTTTAGTTTTATTGGGGTTCAGAAGTAGGTGTTGGTTGGTGAGCCAGTTCTCGATAGTGTTAAATGAATTTTGGGTTAAGATTTGCAAGTCGGATGGGGAGGTGGCTGAGCAGATGAGAGTGGAATCACCTGCATATTGGATGCAGGTAGCTTTATGGATAGCAGTGTGGAGGTTGTTGATAAAAATAGAGAAGAGTAGTGGACCTAGTATGGACCCTTGATGGACACCAAGTGTGAGAGGTAACTGGCTGGAGAGTTTGCCCTGCCATAGTACCACCTGCTGTCTACCAGTCAGGTAGGACTGGAACCACTGGATAGCAGGTTTGTTTAGGGAAATAGATTTTAATGAAAGAATGAGAAGTTCATGCTTGACCATGTCAAAGGCTTTTGATAGGTCAAGAAAGAGGGCAGAGGTTAGCCTATTGTCATTCCTGTTTAGGTTTATGGCAGTAGTAAAGGAAAGGATGGCTGAGGTGGTGCTGTGGTATGGCCTGAAACCATGCTGGGATTCAGAGAGTGAGTTATTCTGTGTAAGGTACTGCATTAGTTGCTTGTGTACACATTTCTCCATTATTTTGCCTAGTGGGGAAAGAATGGCAATGGGTCTATAGTTGGATATGTCTGAGGAGCTACCACCTTTATGGAGTGGGATGACGTGAGATATTTTCCAGAGGGAGGGGATAGCATTTTCGGATAAGGTTCTGTTGATGAGGATAGATATGGGATATGCAATGGCATCTGCAGCTATTTGCAGGTACTCTGCAGGGAGGAGGTCAGGAGCGAGGGTGGTAGATTTTAGATTTTTTAGAAGTGTTTTGATAAAACTAGTGGATATTGGTTGGAAGCCAAATTCTGGGTGATTATTAGGTAGCTTTAGTAAGTCTTGTAATGCTGAGACTGAATGGCCAAAAAATGGACTTTCATGTACTAAGCGTTAGCTAGCCATTTCTGAGAATATTCCCTTTTCTCTGAGGTATGGTGATCTCAGCATTAATATATATAAGTTTGGCATGAAGGAGAAGAAAAGCATTTGATATTCACTCTGCTCCTGCACTTTCAGTGTTTTTTATCATCATGTCAGCACTCAGCATTACAACAGTTCAATAGGCGAGCCCAGGAACTGGACAATTTATTTAATGCTGGAATAAATGATGATTGTTAAAAGAAAGAAAACATATATATATTGTATATAGTCATGGAAAGGAACAATGTTAATATGGTTTCTTTTCTTTTCTATTATGTATGTATGTCTGTGTCCTGATAATGTAACACAGGAATTTTAAAACTGGAAAAAAGGTAATCATTGGCAGGATGATCTATCTATCTGTTATTCTAGTAATATCTTATCAGTAGTCGAGTAATATTTGGTGTATAACATTAACTGCATTTGCTGTAATAAATACAGCTGTTGGCAATGTACTTCGACTGTATCTTTCTCAGTTCTGCAGTGTGGCATATCAAGCCTGTATTGAACAACATCATTTTTAACAATGTGAAATCCATCAAATAAGGGAATTCCTTAAGCACCCTGTAAGAACAGACTGTTATGAATTGCATTTCAGTTGTTGGTGTTTTGGACATTCTCCTTTTGGAATTAACTAACCATGGCAATGTCAACAAATTTTGACATTGCCTACATTCATCTGTATTATTCAAGTCATGCTGCATTAACCCCTGTAGACTTTACACTGCATAGTACTTTTTAAAGCTAAAATGGTAATCATAGATGTACTGCTTAGTCTGCACAGTCACTTTGTAATGAGCTCCAGTTCATAGAACATGCACTGCCTGGCAATGAAGAGCTGCTACACTGAGCAGTGAAGATGTAAGCTGCCCCATGTATATGCATTTCTCTGTCGGTGTGCTCTCTATTTTAGGACCGTGTGCTTTCTGGTACACTCCATTGCACAGAAGACTTGAATAATATGAAATTTAAGCACTACTCATGATCTCTACAGAGCAGTGCATTATATGCACAAATGCATGCAGGGTGTTGCATTTCACCTTTGAATTCCTGTGAAGGAATCTACATAGGGTGGAAGAAAGCAGCTTTGCCCTGCCAAGTATTTGATTCAGGTCAGTTTTGTGTGTATGGTTGGGCATGTAAGAGTATGTCTGTTTGTTTGTGTGTGTGGGGGAAGTACATGAAAATATCTTACTGGATGCTGTGATTAATGTGCATGACTTCTTGCTGTATTTTTTTGTGTTTGTGTCTGTGTGTATGTTGGATGTCCCCTGTCTAATGCTGCTGTGGAAAAGAACACATTGGCTGTATGCATATCTCTGTATGTCCATACATGTGTCTCTTTGTGCAAGTGTCTGAATATCTATGCATGCATATGTATGTGTATGTATGTGATGTTTTCACTGCCTAACAGGAAAGGCAGAACAGACTATAAGCAATAGCATCTCTGCTGTACTCAGCCTCCCCTATCAGGTTGCCACTGGGGTAGGAATTTTACGCAGGTCGAGTCTTTGCATTTATGTAGGAGCGCTTGCGCACGTGCGCGCGTGTGTGTGTGTGTGTGTGTGTGTGTGTGTGTGTGTGTGTGTGTGTGTGTGTGTGTGTGTGTGTGTGTGTGTGTGCGTGTCTGCATGTGTGTGTGTGTGTGTGCGTGTGTGCGTGTGTGCGTGTGTGCGTGTGTGCGTGTGTGTGTGTGTGTGTGTGAGTGTGTGTGTGTGTGTGTGTGTGTGTGTTCCTGTGTCCCTGTGTCCTCCTATGTATATATGTATATATTCATGTGTGTATGCATATGTGTGTCTCTATAGGGGAAGTGGCTTCGTCTGTGTAGTCTTTAAGAACACGTGCTACTTCCTTGTGCAAGAGTGTAGGTAGCTCAGATGAGTCAAAGTTTAAACTGTTCAGTTGCAAGACTCGTGCTGGTGTATTCACTATTGATTACTACTGTGAATGTGCCTCATTGTGAATGACGTTATAGTAGAGCAGCATGACTCAGCTTACATACTCAAACTGAAGCATGCTTCTGTACTTGGTTCTATTAATTCTACTTTACGTTTGTACCCGTAGACAGTTTCTTAACATCTTATGCATTTTCTGTAAAATACATTCTACTGTGCAGCATGGATAACCTCAGCTGAGTTCTAGCATTTTTCATATTTGCATTAATATAATTGATGTGGCAAACCATGTTTTCTAAATCATATTATCACAGCCAACAAATATTTGTAATTACATTATCATGTCTTATGTTTGCAAAACAATATTTGTAATTGCATTATTGTGTTATATTTGCAAAACAATGAGTTGCCTTATTATTTTTTGCAGTTGATTTTGACCATTTTCAAATCCTTCGTGCGATTGGAAAAGGGAGCTTTGGAAAGGTATGTACCGTCATTATGCATTTATAAAGCAAGAGTATTAAACCAGTGTCTATTAACTAGAAAGATCTTCCATAAAACTTCAAAATGAAATAAGAAAGTATACCTTGATGCTATAAGTTGCTCCCCATCAGTTTTCAGTGCTGTATTAAACTGATTCATTAAGATAGGTAGGTTTTAACGATTCTAAACCATGTTGTTATCCCAATTTATTTATTTATTTTATTTATTTTACATTTGTTGACCAGGATAATCTGTCTGGTTGTGAGCCTATTTTCAGGGGAGGCTCGGGGAGAAAAGACATTGACAGGTACATTGCTGGTTTTACATAGAATTTAACAGAAATATCTAGAGACAATAAAGAAAGTACAATATACAAAGGAGAAAGTTTTAAAATAATTCTGACCTTACAATACTGTTTATAAATATGCAGACTTGCTTTGAAGTAATTTTATTTTGTATGGCTATGACACAAGTATCATTTGCTGCTGGCAATGCATTTGAAGAGAACTTCTATTTCGAAAAGTTTTCAGTCATTTTAAATTTACCCATATAAAATGTATTGCAGTGTTTCTTATACTTGATAAAGTGTAGGCATTTTTGTGGCAGACTTTGTATACATTTAAGTACAGTAGCATGCTTATTTCATAATTGTAGTTTTTTAGTCTTTTTGGCATTTAAATGAAATTGCATATATAAGACTACAATGGATTAGCTAGATATTAAAAGTGAAATAACATATTTTTCATGACACTTTGCTTACTCAGCACACTTTTCAGTCTTGAAAGGAAGCAATTCAAAACGCATTACGAAATGTGTCGGGTCTATATCATTTCATTGAAAACTCATTTAAATGAAGCTTAATTCATTGACACATATTCACAGAAAGCTCACTTCACTGAAAACCCAATTCACTGAAAGCCCATTTCACTGAAACTCATTTGCTGAAAGGTATATATGGCCTTTTCCCCACTGTTGTGCGATCCTGGAGTTAGTATATAAAGTAAGGTGGGGTGTGGGGGGCACAGCTCCCCCACATATTGTAAATATTTTAAAGCATATAGATGGATACTTACAAGTGTAATGAAAAATGTCTTCCAGCAGACAACATATAACCAATTTATGTGGGGGGGGGGCTTCGCCACCACCCCCCCAAATGTGAGGGGCTATGCTCCCCACACCCCCCTTACTTTATATACTAACTCCAGGATCACACAACAGTGGGGAATAGGCCATATATACCTTTCAACAAAATGAGTTTCAGTGAAATGGGTTTTCAGTGAAGTGAGCTTTCAGTGAATATGCATCAATGAATTAAGTTTCAATGAAATGAGTTTTCAATGACATGATATAGACCCAATGTGTCATATTTATTTTATTGTAGATTTTTAGATGTTATTGATACAAATAAGGTGATTTTGCAGTATATATGAACTGTCAGAAAATAATAAACCATTGCTTTACAGACCAGATGGTTCTTCTTCCACTTTAAGAATGACTGTAAATATTAAAATATGAAAACAGATTTATCTGCTAAGTTATAATAATAGTACATCATCATCTTCTTTTGGCTGTTCCCATTAGGGGTCCCCACAGCGGATCATCTGTTTTCATTTCTTCCTGTCCTCTGCATCTTGCTGTGTCACACCAAACACCTGCATGTCCTCTCTCACCACATCCATAAACTTTATTTTAGGCCTTCCTCTTTTCCTGTTACCTGGTAGCTTCATCCTTAGTATCTTTTTTCTCAATGTACTCAGCATCCCTCCCCAGCACATGTGAAAACCAATGTAATCTTGCCTCTCTGGCTTTGTCTCCAAACCTTCCAACCTGGGCTGACCTTCTAATATACTTATTCCTAATTCTGTCCAGCCTCATCACACCCAGTGCAAATCTTAACATCTCTAACTCTGCCACATTCAGCTCTGACTCCTGCCTTTTTGTCAGTGCCACTGAATTCAACCCATATAACATAGCTGGTCTCACTACCCTCTTGTAGACCTTTCCTTTCATTCTTACTGGTACTCGTCTGTCACAAATCACTCCTGACACTCTTCTCCACCCACTCCATCCTGCCTGTACTCTCTTCTTCACCTCTCTTCCACACTCACCATTACTCTGAACTGTTCATCCCAAGTATTTAAACTCATCCACGTTCGCCACCTCTACTCCTTGCATCCTCACCATTCCTCTATCCTCCCTCTCATTCACACACATATATTCTGTCTTAGTTCTGCTGACCTTCATTCTTCTCTCTAGTGCATATCTCCATCTCTCCAGGGTCTCCTCCACCTGTTTCCTACTCTTACTACAGATCACAATGTCATCTGCAAACATCATAGTCCACGGGAACTCCTGTCTGATCTCGTCTGTCAACCTGTCCATCACCATTGCAAATAAGAAAGGGCTCAGAGCTGATCCTTGATGTAATCCCACCTCCACGTTAAACGCATCCATCACTCCCACCGCAGACCTCACCGCTGTCACACTACCCTCGTACATATCCTGTACCACAAACCCAGCCACTGGGTATGCACAAGCCAGTGCATTTCTTTGTGCCAGTCCCAAGCCCGGATAAATGGGGAGGGTTGCGTCAGGAAGGGCATCCAGTGTAAAACTTGGCCAAATCATTCATGTGGACACCAGGAAATTTAATAAGAATACATATGCCTGTAAAAAGTATGGGTGTGTGATGTAAAACAACTGGATTAAAAAATCACGTCTTTTAAGTAGCACAAGTTCCACAGTTCTGTTCATGTCATATTAAATGAATATAGTACATATCTATCTATATCTACATATCTATCTAATTTTGTAGAGTTTATATTTAAAGAAAATGCTATATTAAAAATAAAGCAATAAAGCTTTAATTCAACAGAGTGATATCAGGAGGCGAGTAAATAAAACTGCAACAAATTCACTGGTGTTCCTTTTACCAGACACAAGACCTTGCTAAGTATATCTGAAAGGGACTGGGAATGAATGGGAAATGTATGATGGAATATATTTATTGTCACTTGCATGTGCAATTAAATGTGTGAGGAACCAAAGGACATTGAAGGCAGTAGCTTTTTGATCATTTCAAGAAAGTCTATTAAAATTGGTTTTATAAGTTTCTTTTTAAAGATTTATGCTCTGACTTTGGGAGGTGAGTGAATGTTAATGAGTTTATGTTAACAGAAAAGGTGTAAAACGGAGATGTGGTAATATGGACTGGCATAAAGTTAGATAACAATTTGCTCTTTTGTTTTAGGGGTCGAATATCTTCTAGTAGTCAGTTTAAATGACTGCACCCCTCACAGTATTTTTTTATGCTTGGAACTCTACATATTGGTAATACAGCAGAAAACTTCACTGATTCAGCTGATAGGGTAGGTTTGCATCCTAAAACTTGCAGAATGATAAAATACCACTGATAATGATTGACTGATACAGTCACGCAACCACACATCTGCTTTATATATTTATTTATTTAGTTAGATATTTATTTGCTTTTGTTTACCATGAAAATCCATGTGGGAACAGAAATGCCCATTTACAGTGGAGGCCCAGGGAGAAAAAGCTCCAAAACAAGATATAAATTACATTTTCAACAGTTTAAAAGAAAAACAGTCAACAAACATTATTTGCAAATTATTTCAAAGCAAGTAATCAACAAGCATTATTTACAAAGCATAACAGGTTAAGGAAATATATGTCTTCAAGATATTGTGAGTAAAATAAAAAATACTGTATTAATACATTTGTATAGTAGCCATAGCAGACAAAGTTAGGATTGCATACTTTAAACTGTAGGTGTTGCATAGTTTATTAGTTGCCAGGTGATATTTTTGGGTAGATTTGAATTGTTGCAAGTTATTTAAAGACCTGATCTGGTTAGAAAATTTGTTCTGTGCCATGGAGATGGCAAGAGAAAATAGCTAACCACCTTAATAATTATTTGCTTTATTTGTTCTGAAAATCTCAGGCTTCAATTTGATACATGCCATTGGATGAGACTTGACAGCAAAGGTGTTTTAAGTAGATGGTGAAACATTTTGTGTGCTGTGAGTAGCTGGGAAAAGGTAATGTGCTGAGGAAGTTCAAGCCATTTGATGGCATGTGTTACTGTTAGATGTCAACCATTTTCTCCCAAGTTTGGATTATTTAATCCTTGCTTAGCCCTATCAGTGTAGAATGATTTAGATACATTAATTTTAGCATATATGTTTAACCACTGAAATGCATATGCATTTTATCACAGTATCAGATTCTAGCAGTCAATGCTTAAAATAAGCTCATGTATGTATGCAATGGTATCCATGTATATTTAATTTTATTTCTGTATTAAGATTTCATCAGGAATACATTTACAAAGAGTCCACAATATGTAGCATTTACTAGGCAATCAGTCTATAGACTGTTATATGCCAATAACCAGACAGTGATCAAATGTGTAGATCAAACACTGCACCTTGTTCTGTGAGGTAATCCCCTTAACCATTATGCCAGCCACCACCTAGACTGCATACTTTACTTTGTGTATAAACATATACTTATGTATCTGTGTATTTTAACTCAACATGTTTGCAAACATTGTGCCAGGGACTTGAGTAAGATATATGTGAGGATTGTATATATACGTTACAGCTATAATATATTAAAATCAGAGACTGAAAGAAACTGGTTGAGATGGATACTGATGGACAGTTTGTATATTATAGGGATACTGCAGTCTGCAAATATGAGAAAGGTGGATCACTAAAAACTGGGAGTAATAGTTGCTGTCAGAAAAAGGACGAGATGACTTCATGGTGCAGATAAATGTAGTCCTGACTGCTACACTTGTAACCTAGGATTTAATACTGAACTCAGAAAATAGAGGAAAGGGTCAGAGTAAATCACAGACAGTGGCCACTGTTCATCTGCTCAAGCTGTTGGAGCTGGATAATAGATGAGTGCTTCTGGATGAGAAGCAGAAAAGAACACTATATCAGGAGTTGCCTTGTGAAATCATGCATGCCAGTCCAACACTGCAAGCTGTAGCAGGTAGCAGTCATTGCACTTATTGGCCACCAAGGAGGAGACTATAGGAACCAAAAAAAAAAAAAAAAAGAAATAAACTCTTCAGTGAGTAACATGAGTGATGATTTTTGCCTTTTTTTTAATTTCTCCAAGTCTTTTGGGTTTCTAATACCATGACGGGAATGGCCACTATTCCTAAGTCAAAGCACGGTTAAAGTTCATGAAATTAGTATTGTTTCACTCTTTGATGTCAGCCAAAAGTGCTCTTTGCAGTCCTCGCAATGTGCCCAGTAATGACTCATTCTGCAATTCATACAGGGTTACATGAATTGGTAACATATCTAAATATGATTGTAAATTCTTTTTTTATAAGACCCGTTGCTCCTGCTACTATTGGAACTGTCTGGGTATCTTTCTTCCACATGGCTCTCATTTCTGCCTGCAGATCCTGATATTTTATGACTTTGTGTCTGTCTGTACACAAGACACTGTAGTCACTGGGTGTGATGATTTCAATGATCATTGCTACTTTTATCTTCTTTTCTTGGGCCACTATATCCGGTTTTCTAGCATGTATATTTTGAACTGTTGGTAATGGGTGATCCCATATGATATAAACTTCATCATTTTTTATGATTCTTTATGGCTCATGTTTCCAGTGTTTTTCAGGTACTTCAATACCATAATTTTTGCACAATCTCCAGTCTAAAAGTCTTGCCACATTATTCTGCCTTTCAGTATACAGTCCCTCTGCCATTAGTGCATCACAACCAGCAACAAGGTGTGTGACTGTTTCCAATTCAGTTTTACAAAACCTACATTTGTCTGTTTCTCCCACATGCTCAATGGACTTTGTAAACCAGCGTGTATGTAGCCCACTATCTTGGGCTGCCAATATTAACCTTTCATTTCTTAGTTTGAATTCACTTCTCCTTAACCATTCCTGCATTTGTTCTTGATCAACATGAGGCTCTTCCAGAAGTTTTCTATATTTGCAGCTATATTTATGTTTTTTCCACATTTCTTGCCTTCTCATCTGGTCCTTCACCTTATATTCTTTCTTTTGTTTTTTGAGCACATTCAGTTGCCACCTGGTTTTTATCCACTTCTGGTTTGATTCCCATTCCTGCTTGATGTCGATATGCTTCTGCTAAATTAAGCAGAGACGTCATCTTAGATTTATTCTCCTCATGTTTCAAAACTTTCACTACATTTGGATTTTGTGAGGTCAGTAGATATGTATGGAGACCCACAATTGCAGATCTATACATGTAATCAATTTCAAGGAGGTCCATCCCTCCTTCAGAACGGGGAATATATAATCTTGGTATGCATTGATTTTTATAAATCATTTGGTGAGAATGAAGCATCCTTAGTGTTTTAATATCCAATCTATCCAAAACATTTTGGGGCCAGTCAATCACTCCAAAACTATAAGGACAGGAAAAACAAATTGATTTATAGCTTGGATCTTGTTCCTAGATGTCAATGCTGTTCTCAGAATTAATTTAAGTCTTCTAAAGCACTCCTTACTGAGTTTTATTCGCATTTGTTCATGTTTTATTGCTGATCCTTCATCAATTACCAAGTATTATTACACTCCCTCTTGCTCAAGTTCTTTTATATCACATTCTTGTCCCAAACTGATGTTTTCCTGGTGCTGCAGTTTTCCTTTTTTAAAGGTTGCATTTGCACATTTATCAAGACCAAATGACATTCCAATATCATCTGAAAAAGTTTTGACAACCTGTAGCTGTGCTTTCAGTTGCTCATCTGATAAGCTATACCGTTTAAATCATCGACAAAGAGAAGATGAGAAGTCATTAGACTTTGTTGTTTTCTAGTTGCCAAATTGTAGTCATGGCCTAAGCTGTTAAGTAAACAGCTTAATGGATTAATGATAAGGCAGAATAGCAATGGTGACAGAGTCACCCTGGAATATCCCCCTTTGAATTTCTATCCCTGGGATAATAATCTGTCCTTTATCGTGGCTTAATTTCAAAGTGGTCTGCCATTGTTTCATGGTTACTGTAATGTAGTCAATCAGTGTAGGGTGTATCTTATACATTTTTAAGCACGTTTATATCCATGAATGTGGGGTACTATCAAATGCTTTTTTGTAGTCAATCCATGCCATACTTAGATTCTTCCCCTTCTTACAGTTATCCACTATAACTTTGTGTAACAACAAGTGATCCTTTGTTCCATATGACTTTCTTTTATTGCCCTTTTGTTCTACTGCCATAATTGAGTTTTCTTCTAAATGAATATACTCTGTCGGCGTCAATTCCTGTGTATAGTTTATACGTTGTTGGAAGACAAGTTATCGGTCTATAATTTTTAGGGTAGCTTGCAGGTTCACTCTTAAGTAAGAGCATTGTTTTTCCTGTTGTTAAGCAGTGCGGTGTCTTTTCAGGATGCACATATAAATAGTTCTTACTTATGGCTAAATCCTTGTGTAAGGAAGTTAATACTTTAAGCCAAAAGTTAAGTACTGCATCTGGGCCTGTGGTTTTCTAATTAGATCCTTTTCTTAACCTTATTTCAATCTCTCTGGCTGTTACTTCATCCCATTTCATATCCTGTGAAAAGAAACTCTTCAGTGAGTAACATGAGTGATGGTTCAGTGGGGTTACTCTGATGATCTTTCACTGTCTTGGCAATTATATAGGCCTCTGCTCTTGAACTGCCTCCATCCCAATGTCCTTGAAATTAAGCTAGACATGAACATGAGGGGAGCAGGAAGACTTAAACAGCATAGCTAAGAAGCAGCATGCAACGGGAGCAAAAAAGAAAGCGAGAGGCATAGAGACTGTGGGTGCAGTTGTGAATGTGACACTGTGTGTTAATTAGTGCCAACATATACTATTAATAGTCAGAAAACTGAACTCAAATTGTATGATATTTCTGTTGAGATATTACGTGGTTATGACTGTATATTGCAGTAATGCACTTGGCAGATGGTATTCATCCAGAGATGTGCATTACTAACTGATGATAAATAATAGAAGGATGTCATCTGGGAATCACGGTAATAGTTCCAACTGAACAGATATTGCTTCTTCAACCTGGAAATGTCTTTTAAAATCAATGCATTCTAAAAGAAAATGGATCTCTGATATTTAATTTGGAATGCAGGTTTCGTACCTTTGCCACTCAAACAGACTTTATAATAAGTGTAGGTATTACCATCATTACATTGTTGGAGAAATACAGAGAAGGTCAGAAGGAGTTGCATTGTGTCTTTGTGGACTTAGAGAAAGCATATGACAGGGTGCCTAGAGAGGAGTTGTGGTATTGTATGAGGAAGTCGGGAGTGGCAGAAAAGTATGTAAGAGTGGTACAGGATATGTAAAAGGGTGGTGTGACATTGGTGAGGACGGCGGTGGGAGTGACAGATACGTTTAAGGTGGAGGTGGGATTACATCAAGGATCAGCTCTGAGCCCTTTCTTATTTGCAGTGGTGATGGAAAGGTTGACAGATGAGATTAGACAGGAGGCCCCATGGACTATGATGTTTGCAGATGACATTGTGATATGTAGTGAGAGTAAGGACCAGGTTGAGGAGACCCTGGAGAGGTGGAGATATGCTTTAGAGAGGAGTGGAATGAAGGTCAGCAGGGCTAAAACAGAATATATGTGTGTAAATGAGAGGGAGGGTAGAGGAATGGTGAGGCTGCAGGGAGTAGAGTTGGTAAAGGTGGATGAGTTTAAGTACTTAGGATCAACAGTTCAGAGTAATGGTGAGTGTGGAAGAGAGGTGAAGAAGAGAGTACAGGCAGGGTGGAATGGGTGGAGAAGAGTGTCAGGAGTGATTTGTGACAGACAGGTACTAATAAGAGTGAAAGGGAAGGCCTACAAGAGGGTAGTGAGACCAGCTATGTTATGTGGGTTGGAGACGGTAGCATTGACTAAAAGGCAGGAGTCAGAGCTGGATGTGGCAGAGTTAAAGATGTTAAGATTTGCACTGGGTGTGACTAGGATGGACAGGATTAGGAATCAGTATATTAGAGGGTCAGCTCAGGTTGGACAGTTTGGAGACAAAGCAGGAGAGGCGAGATTGCATTGGTTTGGACATGTGCTGAGGAGGAATGCTGGGTATATTGGGAAAAGGATGCTAAGGATGGAGCTGCCAGGTAAGAGGAAAAGAGGAAGGCCTAAGATAAGGTTTATGGATGTGGTGAGAGAGGACATGCAGGCGGTTGGTGTGAAAGAGCATGATGCAGAGGACAGGAAGAAATGGAAACAGATGATCCGCTGTGACGACCCCTAACGGGAACAGCCGAAAGAAGATGATGATGATTACCATCATTACATGCATCAATAAATTAAACTGTTTTATTCAGTCAGTAAGAGAGGTCAAGCATGATAATTGTTACATCTATTCATAGCTAATGCAGGCTGACCATAAAATTGAACCTCAGATGCCAAGGTAAACCCTGATAACTAAATGGGTAGCCACACATTCTTCCTACATGTCATACCTCTAAACTGTCTTAGACAAAAATTTGTATACAAAACTAAACATAATGGGGGGGGGCAAAGGCCCAAAATCAGAGACACATTTTAAATGTGCACCTCACTGGCCCCCTTCAAGAGAATCTTGATGAGTGGATGGGAAATATAAAGTTCACCCAGGGGATCACTGCAGTGGCTCTACTTGATAGAGGCACTGGGAACTAACGTTGGGCGGCACAATGCCCGGGCACTTTTATGGGCTAGGCTTGTAAAGGCTCCATTAGCCTAGTACACAGCTATGAACCTATGAATGTAAATATTGTTATTATAATCTTAGAAAGCTGATAGAACAACAGGTTTTGTATTCGCATGTATTTTCTAAAGAATATGAAGTCTGAAACTCATATAGCTGTCATTGTTTATTTGGCTTCAATTCTCAATGATTTTCCACACATTTGTTGAGGGAAACACCAAAAATATTAGGCAAAAATTTGGAAATTCTGTAAAATACTGGACTTTTGAGAGGTATGTTACATGTATCTTGTGTCTCCTTCCTTGAGGCAGAAGGCTCCATATTAGGGTGATTTTTGGCAAGGCTTCAGTGTTTTTTCTACTGATCTGCCTTATCGATCTTGTTATCCTATGATTTTATGTAGACAAGCCATACATTTGCAGTGATATAGAGTTATTGTATTGCAAACAGATTTGAAAATGTGCAAAGTATGTGGATGATTTTAGATATCACATTTCATAAATCTGTGATTGAAAGGATAAAGCCAGTAAAGACAATAACATTAATAAATGTATAATTGCTTTGGTAGTCTGTTGCAATGAAAGATGAACTAGTCCAACAGCAAATGTTTGTTCCGATTTAAAGCATCTTTAATATTTGCACAATAGAATGATTATTTTGATGCTGAAGCCTGACCATATAGTAACGAGATAAAAACAGAAACCAGGAGAGCACAAAATATCTGATAATTTGCCAAAAGTAATAACCAGACTAAAGATGTCATTGAATGAAGAAAATGTTTGTCTTGTTCAGGTTCATTATTAACAACGACCACCTCGAACAAGAAACAAAATAAATAAACAAACCACCCATTTTATACAATAAAAACTACCGGAACGCATGGCAGTATGAACCAATAAAATAAATAGATAAATGATCCAAATTGACAAAATTAAAGATAAAAATGGGTACTTTGTTACAAGGTATTTATTTTCTGAAGAAGTTTGTTGAGTATTAAATCCAACGAAAGCGCTAAAAATATCTTGGTGTCTGGCTCCTTCCTTTGTGGCTTAGTTGTGCACTTTTTGAAGTTTATTTTATTCAGGTTCATATTACAGACAAGGAAATTAATCCTTAAGATCCTACCTTTAGTCACTTGCTAAACTTATTTTTTTTTCAAAAATGTTGTCAAGATTCATTTTAAAAATATCTAGAATGCTACACCCTGTAACACATTTTGGCACTTTATTTCGCTATATAACATCTTTGTCATAAATCAAGCTTTAGCTTAAGACAGTTAAACCAGATCTATACCTATTCCAGTCCTTGTTGAATAGTTTGCTAGTACTGGGTGAACAGATAATAGTCCCCAGGCTTGCAGTCCTCAGCAAACATTGCAAATCACACGTCAGTGATACTGGCTTGAATGTCTGCAAAATAAATGCCAAATAGCAGAGGGGCCAGCACTGCTCCATGTGCCTGTGGTACCCTGGTAGTAACTAGTTTACATTCAGAGAGGGTACCAGCAACTTTCACTAGTAGGGATCTGTTAGATAGCCAATTTGCAGTCCAGCAGACAGTGAAGAGTTTGACATTGTTTGTCTAGATTTTGGACAATAGGGTGATAGTCTTAAAAGACTTGGCCAGATCATGAAAAGCAGCATACACTCTGTCCGCAGTCCCTGCAACATTTTCAAAGAAGTTTTCTAGGTTCAGGAGACAGGACCTCCCCTTTACAAAACCAGACTGAGTGGGTTCTAGATCAGAAAAGTTGCCTACATGTGAATAAATGAGTTCTGCTGTAATACATTTCAAGGCTTTGTATATAAGGCTGGTGAGGCTGATGGGCCTGTATTTAGCTGGAACTGTAGAGGGGCTTCCCTTGCATAATGGAGTCACAGTGACAGTTCTCCATGCATCATGCTCTGTGGACACGTTGAAGTAGAGGCTCAGATAGTACATATTTGTTACTGAGAAGAATCCACTCTGGTATGTTGTTTGCTCCCAAAGAAATATTATCTTCCACCTTGACAGGGATCCAAAAACTTTTTCCGAGGGGATTTCAGGGAAAACTAAACTTTAGAGGCTAGTGGAGGCAAAAATATAGATAGATGGGGTAAAAGTTAGCACTTAATTTTTCTATGACTATATAGACTATATTTTTGGGATGATAATGTATGATGTTATTAGAGATGATGTCAGTGCCTTGTTGGACCTTATTCTTTAATTTCCTGACATAATTGAAATAAAGACTTGCAGTTTTCTTTGACATCTGTAATGACCTTAAGTTTGTGCTCTGTTTTACATTTTCTAATAGTTTTTTTAATCCCCTTATTGGCATGTCTTAGCATGGTCTTGAGCATACCTCTCAACTTGTTATTGCAAGACTTTTAGATAAAAAAACAAAACTAAAGGGAGGACAAAAGTCCAAAAACAGGGACAAATTTACAATACTTCTCTTATAATCTTAGAAAGTTGCTAGAATGATAGCTCCTTGGTATAGAATGCATTTTTTGAGGGATATGAAGTCTACAACTCAAATGTCTGTCATTATTTAATGACTTCAATCCTCAGTGATGTACCAGAAAATCACAAATGTTATAAGAGACAAATAAAACATGTGAGGCAGCAATATGGGCATTCTGCAAAATTCTGAGCACGTCAGAGGTATATTCTTGAGGTGATTTCTTACAAATGTTCATTGTTTTCCTTACTTGTTTATACTGGATGTGGATAGCATATACCATATAATAAGTGATGGAGAATCTTTGCATAGCCTTACTTCAGTTGTTTAGTAATGTATATCCACTCAGTAAGTTTATTGTTACATGGAAAATCAATATACCTAAGGAGAACAAGGCTAAATCTGAGGGCAAATATCATAGCGTTATGCCCAACAGTGGCGGTTGAGAGGTAAGATGATTTTCATTGTTTGGAAATAAATTTTAATAAAATAATATAAAAAATAAATAAAACTAAATAGCCCTAAAGTCTGCTAGCAGTCAAAGTGACTTAAATGCAAAAACAATGCAATGCAATGCACTGTTACCAAAAGGTTTTAAAGTTAAAATACTGACAATTTTTAGAAAGATAAATGATCAAATAACAGTTAACCAAAATAATTTTCTCACAAACAGGTCATCTGCAGTTGTCCTACTCAGTGGAATGCATTAAAAGATATATTCAACAAAACAAAGCAGACCCATGCATATGTGTTGTGTGATATGTATATATATATATATATATATATATATATATATATATATATATATATATATATATATGTATATTGCTATGCATTGAATACACCCAACATCGACATGCTAAACCTTGACACATTAATATTGAAAATATGTACATTGACATGCAACTACTCATGCAACAAGAAACAGCTTCAACATTTGCAAAATTTAACTGTAAATAAGCAAAGAAAAACATTGTTTCTTACAGGTGTACAAGCCCCTCTGCACTCCACGACCCCTGCTAATTATATATAGTAACTCTAAGGTCACACATACATGAGGTAAGGGCATATTCCCCAGCTCCTAGAATTGTTCAGTTGCAGATACCTGTCAATTAGGTGCTTAGTTAATCATAAATATATATATGGGTACCCTTCAGAATTTAGAATCTTAAAACTTCAAAACCCATATGATCGAAGACCATATGTTTGAAGTTTTAAAACTTTGAAGTTCTGAACAGGGAGCGGCATACAGCATGGACCAGGATATTTCTCGTGTCCTCGCTGTAGTGCGATCTTAGAGTAGGTATATTTAAGGTGCGGGGTGGTGTAGGGGATGCAGCCCACCCACAGTTTATTTTTTGTTGTTTGTGTTTTGCAGGTCTACTGCACATTTTTGAACATTCAAATGTTTGATCATATGGTCTCAGCCATATGGAAGTCAAACATTTGAACGATCATGTCACGTAGACCCATATTATGTGTATATATATATAAATACATGTATATGTGTATATATATATATATATATATATATATATATATATATATATATATCTATATAATGTGTGTATATATGGGTCACTATATAATTTCAAAACACTGAAATCACGAATTACAGTATTTTGAAATTATAATAGTGAAGTCTTGAAATACCGGAACACCAGATGCATGAAATTCAAAATTCTGAAGTACGGAGATTTTGAATTAGCGCTTCTGGTGTTGTGGTGTGTGAATGGTAAGATGTGAGTATGGCTTTGTATGTATGTGTATGTGTGTTGGTTAGGGGCTTTAGTGTATGTTAGTGTGTGTTGTGACTGTGATGTGCGTGCATGAGGGAGTATAAAATGTGTGGGTGTGAGTTACCTTTGTGTGTCTGATTGTGCAATCTCAAAGTTAGTGTATATAAGTAGGGGGGTGTAGGGGGCGCATCCCCCCAACGGGGCTTGCCCCCCTGCTTATCTGTAGTGTTGGATGTAATATTTGAGTTGGGGGGGGGACTTGTGTGTATGTGTTTGTGTGTGCTGTATCTGTAGTGTATTTTCGGAATTTTTAATTTCGCGGTTGTTGGGTTTTGGTATTTGTTTTTATTTATTTATTTTACATTTGTTGACCGGGCTAGTCCAGCTGGATAATTTCCATTTTCAGTGGAGGCCCGGGGAGAAAAGCTCCACAATTGAAAACAAGGTTAAACATTTAAGCAACAATGCATACATTTTAGTCTAGTAAAAAATACAGCTAAAAAAACAGATGAAAAACAAATAGTCCTAACTATATATTAAGAAAGGTTGTATAAACATAATTGTTGAAGAAATTGTTTGTACTTTTTTTTTTTTTTTTTTTGGAACAGTACAGTAATTAAGTAATTTGTGATAGCAGAGAAAGATAGGGATATTTAAATAGGGAAATATGACTGAAGAAAGGAAAAGTCATTTAGTCTGGATTGGTACAGGAGCAGAGCCAGAAGTTGTTCAGATGTAATAGAAGTTGTTTTTTAAAAAGGTGAAAGGAGTCTAGTGAGGTAATGTGTGAGGGGAGGTTATTCCATATTTTCCCTACGGAGTTTGAAAATAGACAGTTACCTGCTGAATTTGTAATTCTAGTTGTGTTGACTTGTAGCTTTTCAGCAGATCGCAGCTGTTTCAAGTTATTGTAGGGGGTAAGGAGGTTACTGAGAGCGGGTGTTTTTGTTGGTTGATAAAGAATGTTATGTGTAATTAAAAGATGTTGATAGATAAGCTTGTTAGGTAGTTCTAACCAGTGTAAGTGTTTTAAGTTCTGACAGTGGTGAGTTCTGTACTGGGATGCTGTGGCAAAACGGGCTATTTGGAGTGTATATGTATATATATATATATATATATATATATATATATATATATATATATATATATATATAGATATAGATATACACACCCACTCTCACACACACACACACACACACACACATGTATATATGTATATATATGTATATATATATATATATATATATATATATATCTACACACACATATATATATATACATATATTTAGACACACATTGACACAGGCAGACACACACACACACACACACACACACACACACACACACACACACACACACACACACACACACACGCAAAACATTTTGGTGTTTTTCTTAGAAGCTTGATGGCACAGTGGTGAAGTGGTAGCATTGTCGCCTCACAGCAAGAGGTTTTCTGGTTCGATTCTTGGCTGGGGTGGACTCTGCATGTCCTTCCTGCTTTTATGTGGGTTTCCTCTAGGTGCTTCCATTTTCTCCCATGTTTCAAAGGCATGCATCTGGAGTGTTTCACTCTGGGCCTCTGCTGAAAATTGGCTTTGTTCCAAGTCTGTCTTTCCTGGTAAACAAATGATAAATAAATAAGTATAAGCCCCTTTCAAACCTTCACTCGCATATATAAACAAGTCAAAGGTTCTCTGCATAAACAAAAAGTAGTTCTTTTTGCCATGATCTTATTGCAGATTGTTATATTGCTAAATTTAAGCACAAGTACTCAGCATTTCTGTAAATGTTTAAGCTGTTATTGTCATTAGATTATTTGCCTGAAAAATCATCACCAAAAACATAACACACTAGTGCTACTAATACAATTCTATAACTGCAGCCATTCAATCATCATCATTTAGTGAAAATGTAGGTGCCCTCTAAACTGGATCTCAGTTTCTCTCTCTTATACCTAATGCGGAACACAGTAGGAAAAAAATAATAGATTATAATAATAAACAATTACACAGAGCAGATTTGCATGTAATGTCCCCCAAATTACATGGGCATATGTAGCAATGTCCCTAATATGAAGAACTGAAGTCACTGTCCTAGAAGGAAGTCTTGAAAAGCCAAGATGTTTATTTAATTACTTAATTATATAATAGCAAAAAGTCACAGTTTGCTTTAGTTAGTGATGATTTTTTGGGGTAAAGATTTCATTATCATTTGCTCTTAGGCAGTATATTAAAGTTATTCATTCAAAAATGAAAAACAAAAGCACCTCTAATCAATAAATGAGAAAGAAAATTCATGCATGAATTAACTCCTGCAGAAATTTTTATCTGACTTGAAAAGCATCCTCCAGATCCCCTGTTGCCTTCGACAGAAAAGCAAAAGTATGCTAGTATGTATTTATCTGCAATCTAAACAAGCCATCATATCAGACATGTTTGTTTAGACCTGGGTATTACTTAGTTCTGGATACATTTTCCCTAGAGCACTATTTATTTTTCTGCCTTTTTTTTTCAAAAGACTCGTTAAAAATAGTATGATTGGTCTGCTGATATTCAATTTTCTTGGGTCAAGGACAATATGAACTTTACATTCTTTATCTTTCTTTATGTGAATTTCTGTTCTTATTATTTAATTGCTAGTTACATTGCTACAGAGTTTAAAACTAAGGCTGTTGCCATCATTTATACAAATGGCTTGTATTAACTATCAGATATAAAAATGACCCTTTTATTCTGTTTCAAAACTTAGAATACACATTTCAACTTGAAGTAAGGCACTGGATTGTAGAATATTGATTTCTTTTTATATAAACAATGTTTATTTGCATGAAGTAACATTACGTAAAAGTGTTGAAAACAGAGAATTAGGGTTAGATAGAATTTTCACAACAAAATTCTTTTCTACTGTCTGGTTATTACTTAGTTCTGAATACATAACATAAGATGCCTAGCCATGAAGATCTTTAAGTAGACACATTTAAAAGATTCTTAAAAATGTGTAATAATCTCACTGAAAGGAAAAGCATGCTTTGGGAATGTTATATTGCAGTTTATATTCTCTGAAGAGCAAAGCAGTAATATTGGAAGACAGTAACTCTGAGACTACACTTAATATCCAGAAAGTCATCTGCAAGAAAAAAAAAAAATTTATGGAACATACTGAAAAAAATAATGTATGAAAAGATCCTCCAATTTAAAAGGTAGAATCTATTAATTGCTAACAATGAATGAATGAATGCGAACTGTTCTCCATAATAATTTTCCCAAAAGTAGAATAGAAAGTAATTCTGGACCTATCTACTACCAGCCATATTAATGAACTAACTCTACAACTGTTGATGGACACTGACGAGGAGTGACCATTTAAAATGGTTTAACAGCAGTTTCCCAGTGGATGAAGTCATATTAATGAAAGACACATCTGACGCTTTGACAGACTTGATGCTTCTACTAGTTCAGCTGTCTAATGACATAGCAGTTCTGTTAGGTGAAATATCAGTCATTTACAAAAAGAAATATTCTAGAAATGTCTATCAGTGGAATATGTCACTCAAAGTCAGATGGTTAACAGTAACAAAGGCAGGAAATGATGGGAACTGAAAGAAGAACACGTGACAGAATAATCCCCCTAAGGAAACTAGAAGGATAACTGTTATGACAAGTGCCTCCACATGTTGCAATAAATTTATGTTTATTAAACAGATGGCACAAGCCAGTTTGCCATTTAAAATGGCTGGACAACAAAATAACTCAAGCCCTTAGAATGAAGAACATATAATAAAATACAGATTTAGAGCTCTATGAAAACATTGTTTAATTTGTAGTACATGATCATTTTGTGTTTTACAATATGAATGACAGTTTTAAATATTTAAGATGCTTGCTATATACTACTTTCTACATCTGAATGCATTTTCTCAAAGAAAAACATTGCACATGGGAAAAAGTTAAATGAAGTGTATCCATTGTTACCAATAAAAATGTTCAAAGGATTTTAGGAACCACACATAAACTAGTGTAATAATAGGATAGAACTTTTGTGGTGTATCAAATCAACTTCATTCAGTATGCATTTTTGTTTAAAATCATTAGTAAGCATTCTGGAAACTAATGAACTGCAGTCTATAATATTTTGTTTTAAAAGGTATGCATAGTGTTGGCATATAAAAACATATTTATTTTACCTGTTCTTTTTTTTACACTATTGTGTTTTTTCCAACATTCTTTATTTAAACAATACACAAAAATTATATGCAATCTCTACCATATGTAATAATGTTTTAAATGTAATTATTATCCCATAAAATGTTCACCAATAAATTGCCATTAAGAAAGTATAAATATTGATTATTAAATGTGTTTGTATTCTCAAAGTCCTAAAACAGTCATCTAACTTACATGGGCAAATTATTCCCCCATAACCATACCCCCCCCCCAGTTCTCTATAGATCAAATAAAAAAAAAACACATTAGGGGAATTCAAAGAGATTCTTTCCACCTACACTAATTGGATAACATGGGTTACTCATTTGATATGACACAGAGAATCTCTTAATTAGACACAAGGTAAAGCACACAGAGTACCTCATTAGTGGCTAATCAAAAAAAAAAAAAAAAAAAAATATATATATATATATATATATATATATATATATATATATATATATATATATCTTATTAATCTGCTCTTACTGTAACTGTCTTAGTTGCTCTTCTGCGTGCTATCTGTTCAGTCGCTCTTACTCTGCACTTATTACTGCTTGTTAGTAGCCTTCTAATTTACTGCCTTCTGCACTTGTTTTTTAGTCATTTGTTAATTTAATTGCATTTATTTGAACTGTATTTGCCGTAGTGTTGCTACACGCTTGGGTGTGCTGGCCTGCACTACAATTTGAATTGTATTTACTGCTGTTTTAGCTGCTTTTCTGTAACAAACAAAAAAAAATTCTAAGCTTGTTTCCTGCTTTTCCTGTAACTAGTCAAGTCCAGATACAGACTTGAGCCCCCCAAGCCTTTCTGTGTTGGAGGGAAGCCTTCTAGCTTATCAGTAGGAGTGGTAAGCACTAGGTAGCCTATCTACCATGGGAAAAGTGGGTTTTGGCCCTGAAATTTTAGTTAATTGGCCGTTTGGGCAGTTTTTCCATCTCTTTCTACTTTCTGGTTAAAAGCCCGCTTTGCGTTTGGTCCTCACCTTTCCTATAACTAGTATAATCCAGGTACAGATTTGCTGTATCCAGGACTGTTGGTAAGCTTCTGAACCCCACAAGCCCTTCTGTGTTGGAGAGAAGCCTTCTAGCTTATCAGTGGGAGTGGTAAGCACTAGGTAACCTATCTACCGCAGAAGGAGTGGTTTCTGGCCCATAAATTATAGTTTATTGGCCGTTTGGGAAGCTTTTCCATCTCTTTCAACCTTCTGATTTAAAAGCCTGTGTTTGCACTTGTTGTCTGCCTTTCCTGTTACTAGTCTAGTCCAGGTACAGATTTGCTGTATCCAGGACACTTTGTAAGCTTCTAAGCCCCCCCCAAGCCTTTCCGTGTTGGAGGTGAAGCCTTCTAGCTTATCAGTGGGAGTGGTAAGCATCAGGTAGCCTATCTACCAAAAGAGGAGTGAATCCTGGCCCAGAAATTGTAGGTATTGGCTGTTTGGGCCGTTTTTTTCCATCTCTTTCAATGCTCTGGTTTGAAAGTCGCACTTGTGCCTGTTTCCCACCTTTCCTATAACTAGCCTAGTCCGGTTACAGAGTTGCTGTATCCATAATTGTTAGTAAGCTTCTGAGCCTCCAAGCCTTTCTGTGTTGGAGGAAAGCCTATCCTCCATGGGAAGAGTGAGTTTTGGCCCAGAAATTGTAGTTTATTTGGCTGTTTGGGCAATTTTCCATCTCTTTCAACTTGCTGGCTTAAAAGCCTACATTTGTACTTGTTCCTCACCTTTCCTGTAACAAGTCTAGTCCAGGTACAGATTTGTTGTATTCCAGGACTCTTTGTAAGCTTCTTAGCCCCCCCAAGCCTTTCTGTGTTGGTGAGAAGCCTTTTAGCTTATCAGTGAGAGTGGTAAGCATTAGGTAGCCTATCTACCACAAGAGGAGTGGTTCCTGGCCCAGAAATTGTAGCTATTGGCCGTTTGGGCAGTTTTTTCCACCTCTTTCAACGTTCTGGTTTAAAAGCCCCACTTGCGCTTGTTTCCCACCTTTTCTGTAACTAGCCTAGTCCAGATACAGAGCTGCTGTATCCAGGACTGTTGGTAAGCTTCTAAGCCCCGCAAGCCTTTCTGTGTTAAAGGAAAGCCTTCTAGCTTATCAGTGGGAGTAGTAAGCACTATGTAGCCTGTCTACCATGAGAGGAGAGGTTCTTGGCCCAGAAATTGTAGTTTATTGACCATTTGGACAGTTTGTCCATCTCTTTCAACTTTCTGATTTAAAAGACCACATCTGCACTTGTTTCCCATCTTTCCTGTAACTAACCTACTGGGTAGCACTAAAAAGCCTTAAACTGATACAAGCCTTCTAGCTTAGGAGAGAGACTTTGGAGTGATGAAGTATCAGTTTTCTGTACTTTCTTGCTATACTTATCTGTTTTCTGCCTAAATGCAGGCTTTCTGGCATTTATTGTGATTTAAAAGCTTGTTTTTTTCACATATTGTACTTATTTGACTGCCTGCACTTTTAAAAAGTTTTTTGTTTAAATAATTTGTTTAACTCTTGTAGGCTACACACTAAAGTGTCATACCTTTTCTGATCATTTGCAGTCATTTAAAGCTGTTTTAAGTGTATTTTTTACTGTTTTTGCCTTATTTTTTCAAAAAAACAAAACAAAAAAAAAAAAAATAAATATTTTGTTTCCTGCCTTTCTAAGCTAGTATAGTCCAGTTTTCAGGCTAGTGCTGAATTCAGGGCTGTGATACTAGTTTCTGAGTTGCCCATACCTTACTTGGATAGAAGGAAGTTTTTCTGTTCACCTGTGAGAGAGGGGAGCTTTGAGCAACCTATCTGTCCCTGGTGGAGAGGTTCCAGCCCAGAAGTTAGTAGTTTATTGGCCATTGTGGGCTAATTTCTATCTTTTTCATTTCCCTACTATAAAAACCGTGTTTGCACGGTTTTGCGCACCGGGCAGTGCCGGTTAGCTATGGTTAAATTATTCCTGGCTCCACTAAGTCTCCTCTTCAGTTTTTCCCTTGAAACTAATCTAACTCTCAACCTAAGCATTCAAAAAGCATATTACAGCCCAGCACTTGCTCAGACATAATAGCAAGCACTAATATAGCCTGACACTGATTGCCCAGCAGGGCAAGGCTCTTTATTCACCCCTCACCAACCAAGCGACTAAGCAGCTCACCCTACTATTCAGGCATGATGAAAGTGCAACTTCAGGTGCACTCTCCAGTCCAGCTGGTGAATCTGGGTATCCTGAGGCAATGTTATAACTGCATCATGTACACAGACAACCCTCTCCTCCTACCACAAAACACTAACATATGCGAGAGATGCAATTATACAGCCAAACTGGAAGCTAAGCTGTCTCTACTCAAGACTGGAACAGACAGTCTAGAGGAGAAGGTTAACACTTGCACCACAACTCCAAAACAGCACTGGCAAAAAATACACATAAATACACAAAATCGTACTCAGAGGCTCTAAATAAAAACTTGCAAAAGCATCAGAGACCTCCAAAGCAGACACCCAAACAACCTGCACTTCCCATCACAAACCAGACAACACATAAAACACAAAATCAGTGTGCTGCACAATCGCAGCTCTTAAGGTGAAATATTGGCCCTCTTCAAAAGGAACCTTGTTGATTGGATGGGAGATAGGAAATTCACCCCAGGGATCATGTCAGTAGCCCTGCTAGACAGGGGCCCAGAGAAGTAAATATTGTGGGAAGAAATTTCCAGGGAATTGTTATGGCTAGGCTTGCATAGGCCTTAAGGCCGATAGCCTAGTACCAACCTATGAACCTATGAACCTATAACATACCTAACACTTGTAATAGTGTAAATTTGGTTTATCTTGCTTCTTGTGATTGCTGTGCCTGTTTTTACGTAGGTAAGACTACACAAAGGTTAAGAGACAGGATTTATAATCAACTGTATGATATTAAGAACCAGAATCAACAAAATGCATTAGCTAAACATGTAGTTAATTTCAATACTCATAAGTTTAGCTTTAGAGTTCTACAACTAGTGCCTATTAATATGAGAGGGGGCAATCTAAATAGTCAATTAGAATTGGTGGAAGTCAAATGGATTTTTAGACTTCATGCTCATATTTTTCCAGGGCTTAATAATCACGTTAGTTTAAAACCAGTCCTGGAAGCACGCCCTCTGAAATGAAATATAACAATATTGAATGGAATGATTAAAACAGAAGAGAATGGGATGTAGTTGGCCATAGTGGAATTAAATAACACTCTAAAATAAATAACATCATAAATTAATACAGATTAGATCATATTATATTTCATAATTAGTGTACAGATTCCCCTGTTGTTGCTTCTGGTATTATTTTATTTTATTTTATTTTGTGCTTATTTATTTTATGCATATGCTTTTCCTTGTTTGTTTAACATGGAATGCATTTTATATTTTTAGTCAACATTTGTTTCGTTGCTGAAAGGGTTACTCAATTAATTAATTGGATCTTTTTGCACAAACCTGATTGGTTAACACCATTTTAAACTTGTTTAAATTAAACTGATTGTTTTTTGCTTTTTGAGATCTGATAAAGCATGTTTTTACATGTGAAGGCACTTATCCATTGATTGTATAATAAATTTGTCTAATTTTTAAGCCTGGTGGTCCTGCCTTGAGTTTCGTTTTGGATACCTAACACACTAGTAATAGGTGACTCTATAGTCAGGCACACTGAAATCCCACTCAGTAGGCTGGACAAGCAGAAGGTTACTGTTAGCTGCCTGTCGGGAGCCAGAATCCACCACATAACACAAGCATTCAGGTCACTCCAGAACAAGTACAAATATGACTCTGTCATTGTTCATGTTGGTGTGAATGACCTGAGACGTACCTCCCTGGACTACATGGAAAGAGACATGGAAGAGCTCTCTGATCATGGAGCCCAGGCTGGCATGACCCTGACCAGCATCCTGCCCTCACAGAATGATACCTCAGTATAAAGAAAAAATGATCAATTTCAACAATTGGCTAAGCTTCTGGTGTCATTCACAGGGGATCCAGTGTCTGTCAGCCTGGGACGACATGCTCAACAAGCTGCATTGCTTCGCAAGAGATGGCTTGCACCTGTCACCCCTAGGCTTTCGAATACTGGCCAAGGCTCTTGCTGCCCTATAGTGCCTTTTTTTAGGCAAGGCTCAAAAGTCAAACCCACCTCCATAAACAGCACAATTAACAAAAAACTGAGGATTATGCTACTCCATGCCAGGAGTTTAAATCTCAAAATGCATGCGCTCAAAGCACTCCTCAGTATGGTGAACGTCGACATCTGTGCAGTAAATGAAACCTGGTTCAAGGCTCCAGAGAGCACCCCAAGACTACTAGGCTACAACTCATACCACACGTTTTGGCCACAAAACATGGACCAAAACAAAAAAGGAGAGGTTGTATCCATATTCATCAAGGATACCTACACCTCTAGGTTAGTGGCGCAGCATGATACCTCTGCGATCATCCATGTGCAACTAACATCAGGCAAATCTGCAATGCAATTGTGGCCTGCTACAGATCACCCTCCATGACCCAGGACCACCACTCCACCTTTCTGGAGACACTGGAAAACATGAAGATCCTATCAAACACCCTGATATTGGGCAATTTCAATTACCCTACCATTCACTGGGAAAACTACTCGAGCACAAATTTGCAGGCTCAGCACTTCCTAGAATTCATCAACTCAAATGCCCTGGATGAGCTGGTAAACTCCCCTACCAGAAGTGAAAACATTTTGGACCTGGTCATCACCAACTTGGGCGACAGGTGTTCCACACCGGAGGTCAACCCGTCACTGGTTAGATCAGACCATAAGCTAATCAATCTGGATGTCCACACCCCACTACCACCCCCAACTAAGGAAACCACAGTAAAAAACTTTTCTAAAGCAAACTTCACCTTACTTAAGACAGAGGTGGTAAGTTTCACAGCCCCAACGCTAAAGGATAATGCTGCCCAAGATGCAGAAACCTTTACAAATGCATTCTATGAGCACCTACAAGGATGCATGGATCGTGCCATCCCTAGCAAAACCAAGACTCACTCCTCTAAGAGAAGGAAACCAGTTTGGTGGACCCCTGCAATAAACAGGCTACAATAGAAGGAGGAAACTAGTTCAGAAAAAAAGCAAATCCCAAGAAGGAAAGACATCCCTGATCAGTATCAGTAAGAAACTGAGGTCCCTCATGAAATCATCCAAGGATAACTTCGAAAGAAAAATAGCCAAGGATTCAAAAGATAACCACAAAGCCTTCTTTAGCTATGTTAAGAATCTAAGTGGCAAATCACAGATATGCACTGAACTATTGTAAAATAGCACAAAATATACTGAACCTACTGATATTGCCAATATCCTGGCAGATAGATTCAGTGGAAACTTCACCCCCCCTCTCACCTCCAAAATGGCCCACAACAATACCGGAAAAGTGTAGTGTCCTAAAAATCACAGACGCACATGTGAAAACAGCCCTTTCAAAAGGCAGAAACACAGCGTCAGTGGGACCAGATGGTGTCCCAGGCTGCGTCTTGCACAAACTACAGAATGAACTAACCCCCACCTAAACACGCTGTTCAGCCTCAGCCTCTCCACAGGCTATGTGCCCATAGAATGGCACACAGCAACGGTTATTCCTCTCCACAAAGGAGGGGCCACAACTGACCCTGGTAACTATCACCCCATGAGCCTGACTAGCCTGGTCTGCAAGGCTATGGAGTGCATCATCATGGAACTCATTAACAAAGACATTGGGGAACTCCAAACACTTGACCCGACTCAGTTCGGCTTTGTTAAGGGCAGATAATGCCTACTAAACCTGATTTACTTCTTCGAGACAGTCACTAAGGCCATTGATGAGGAAAAGGTGGTTCACACAGCCTACCTTGACCTCGCCAAGGCTTTCGACACCATTCCCCACGTGGGTATTACAGAAAAACTCACCAGCCTGAACATAAACCCCTATGTCACGAGATGGGTTGCCAACTGGCTTACAGACAGAACTCACACGGTAAGAATAGCGGGCTCCAGGTCTGACTCTAAACCAGTCACAAGTGGTGTCCTGCAAGGCTCAGTCCTGGGACCCCTACTGTTCGGCATATACTTCTCAGAAGTACAGGCAAACACAGGAGAACTATGGCTAACCAAGTTCGCCAATGACTGCAAACTGGGAGCCATAACTGACTCTCCGGCTGACAGAGACATTCTCCAAAAGGGCCTTACTGAGACAGACACCTGGTGTCAAAGTCATGGCCTCAAGTTAAATGCCAAAAAATGCATAGTCATCCCGTTTGGGAAAAACAAAACACCCATGAATTATCACATAGGTGGCAGCCCCTTTAATACAGAAGAGGTAATAAGAGATCTGGGGACCCAGGTAGATAGTAATCTCTCCTTTGACAATCATATTGCCAAAGTAGTTAGGAAATCCTTCTATGTGGCCCATCTAATTACTAAAGGGTTCGCATCTAGAAATAAAGAGGTTATAGTGCACCTCTACTGGTCACTCATTAGACCCATCATAGAGTACAATGCCCCATTTGGGATGTACCTTACAAGACACTTCCAACAGCTGGAAAGACCACAAAGTACCTCACCAAGAGGATTACTGGTCTCAAACATGTGTCCTATGCAGCCTGACTGAAAAAACTCTGGCTGCATATTGCTTACTCAGAGGTGATCTCTGCCTGACTTACAAAGCCATGTCCAACTCAGAATTGATGGACATGCTCCACCTAAAGAAATCCAAGTCACTGCAAGCCACACGCTTTAGTGAGTTAAACCTTGTCACAACAATAAATTGAACATGCTGCAGGGATAGATTTCTGTCACAGAGACTCCCCATGCTTTGGAACAAAATTCCAAATTACATCAGGCAGAGCCCCTCACTAACACTCTTCAAGAGAAAGCTTGACGAGTGGATGGGTAACAGAAAATACAACCCTGGGATCACTTCATTGGCTCTGCTTGACAGAGGATCATTTAATTAATCAATAGGGCAGCAAAAGCCGACACACTCTGGCTAGGCTTATAAATGCCCTCAGACAGAGAGCCTAGTACCTACCTATGAACCTATGAACATAATCTTCAAATATCTGAATTAAGGACTACACTGTCAGACCTAACCACACTAGTATTCTTCCTGCCAGCCCACACATTAAAGTAACACAGACAACCCCAAAATGTAGACACACACACACAGATACACACACACAGACACACACACATACACACACACACACACACACACACACACACACACACACACACATGCACACATCATGACTGCACAAACAAGCACCTACTAACACATTCAAACTCACGTCACCATTCACTCACACACCTGCTCACATGCTCTCTCACACATGCCCATTCCTCTCCAGCTTCACTCTTGAGGTAAAGTTCTTGGCATCCATGACTCAACCACATAATAAGACCCAATCATAATCCTGTATGGTGTATTTATATGACTAAAACTGGACAAGTGAAAGCATTTTTGCAAGTGACATAAAAAATGTAGAGTGTTATTAGGATTAGTACAAAGCTTAAAACAATACAAGAAGTTTGAAGTTACTATAACTGAGGATAGGTATTGCAGCATACATCTAACTAAGATTTAATCAAAAATTGCCGGTATTTAACTTATTTAGGTATAATACTATCTAAAGATATTAAATCTATTATATATAATAACTATAATACCTGTTTTCTTAATATACAAAACCTTTTTAATACCTGGAATAATATGTTTTTTACTATGGAGGAGAGACTTACAATTATTAAAATGATAATATTCCCCAAGATTTTATACTTAATACAATCAATAATACTTTCACCTACAAAAATAACTATCAAGAAACTGAATACACTAATGTTAAATTTCTTATGGGCACCTAATAGACCTAGGATTGCATTAAAGAAACATACTAATAGCTGGTCTCAAGGGGGTATTTCTTTTCCAGACTTTAATTTATATATTATCTCTTCTATTATAAAAGTTATTACTTTATTAATAGATCGGTCATATGTCATAAAATGGAAAGATTATTGGGAGCTAATTAGTATGCACTTCATGAAAATCTCCTTAACACATAAAAATATGATTATAAATAACTCCATGTTGTGGTTGCTAAAGGAATTTTGTACTTCACCTATTACACCTAAACATATGGTCTGTTACCCATTAAATATTATTATTAGTTATCGTAACTTTATATTCATGCACCCTAAGTATAGGGAATGGAATTTTATTGTATTCCTATAATTTATACTCAGGGTATGCTTATGTCATCTACTTCTGAAGGAGCTCATTTAGCTATAGATAATAATCTGAAGTACTGGTATCAGCTGATATCTGATAATAAAGTTAAAAATCTAGATTTCTTAAAACAAGAATTTGATCTAAGAGAAACTTGCTGGTTAGAGGTTCAGATCTTTAGACAACATCTCATTGATAGAATAGATCTAATGTCTATAACAGTTAAAGAATCTATTCCAAAACTGATTGATTACTTGATAATAAATTTACAGCATAAAGTTTCTGATAAAGGTCAACTTTCATATATACATAAAATTATTAGACAACAAACTTTTTACAATGTAGATTCATACTGGAATTATTTCACCTCTATTAATGGGGACCCACCAACTCAACAAGATAAACAATATATATTGGAATCTGCTTATAGAACTACATCTTCCATTGTCTGGAGACTTTATACATGGAAATTTTTACATAGATCTTTTTATACACCTTTGATGATGAATAAAATTAATAATAAAGATAATCTATGTAAGAGATGTAATGTAGAAATTAATGCTGACTGGGCTCATATGTTTTATGACTGTATGAAGTTGAAAGAATACTGGAAGTCAATTAATGAATTTTTGCAGGCTCTTTTACAGATAATTTCATTATTTCTAAGTCTCTTATATTATTCAACACACCTGTACCTCAATGTGTTAAAAGATTAAGCTTCCCTTGTTATGGTCTATCCTAGCAGTGGCTAGGAAAATAATAACTAGAAATTGGATTTCAGATACACCTCCTTCGTTCAATGAATTTAAAAATGTTATGAATATAATGTGTCATATGGAAATAAGCACAATTAGAATGAGAACAACTAGAAAAACATCACATTTTATTGTATGGGATAATTTACAAAATTTGTTAAAAAAATTCTAATTTCAATAGCACAGTATTTTAGTTTAATTAATTGATCTGATTGTAGTGGATGTCTTTGTAAATACTTTAGTTGTTTTGTTGAATATTATAATAATACCTATTTTTAATTATTTGTATAAAATTGTTATGATATTTCTCTTATATGTTAAAACAATAAACTTGTTTTAAAAAAAAAAAAAAAAAATTGCCGATATTTGCATTAAGTACAATACAGTTCACAAGCCATTGGGAAAGTAGAGAAGAGGAGTAAAGCAGAGTCAGACAGAGAGAGAAGGAAAGTCACAGATGTCAGGTGATATGGCTGAAAAGCAGGTACACTGGTATTGTTTTGACAAGTGCATTTAAGTTCCTCTCTGAATCTGAAGCTAGGGTTGCCACCTTTCACTGCTGCTAAAACCAGACCCAGGACACACCCTTCACACCTCTCATAACCCCACCCATTCCCTCCCCTCTCCCACCCACTTTCCACCCATTTTGTGATGTCACTGCCATTGTCAGCAGAGGAGGAACACCTTCTTTTGTGTTCCTGATATCTTCATTCTGCAGATTTACTATGCTTTTCTATAAAAAAAAAAATCATAGTTAAATCTGCCAATTTAACAAACTCCGATAGTCTGTATCTTTTTTGAAGCAGAATACCGGATGTTGTATAGTGTTTTCTAGACTGCCGGACAATTGATTTGATTTCCGGATAGCCTGGAAAAAAATGGATAGGTAGCAACGGTATTTGAAGCAGTGGGTACTTTCTTTTAGGTGTTTTGGAGAGTTTGCCAAAGTGAGGCATCAATGGAAGACATGCATGTTTAGTACAGTGGAGGTTAAATCTAGGTGCTGTGACAGTGTGAACTTTTATAAAAAAGTGCTTTAGTTTGCTAGAATACTTTTTTATTATGGAGTTTGGCTGACAGAGGAGAAAAAGTTATGAAAATTTGGTAGTTTAAAGTTCGGTGATCCTTTATTTATTTATTTATTATCTAAATTGCTAATTCATTGTGCTACATGCTGCATCACACTGTGCTGATTTCAGCAGATCACAGCAGTGTGTGCTGAAATCTGCTGCAGAGTACAGAAAACATACATATCTACTGTTCCATCATCAGAAGGCGTGCCTATCCACTGTTCCATCTGTTCCAGCATCAGAAGGCGTGCCTATCCACTGTTCCATCTGTTCCAGCATCAGAAGGCGTGCCTATTCACAGTTCCATCATCAGAAGGCATTCCTATCCACTGTTCCATCATCAGAAGGTGTGCCTATCCACTGTTCCATCATCAGAAGGTGTGCCTATCCACTGTTCCATCATCAGAAGGTGTGCCTATCCACTGTTTCATCATCAGAAGGCATGCATATCCACTGTTCCATCATCAAAAGGTGGGGCCAGATGGCACATATTCAGGAAGTAATTGGAGAGCTGTTCAGCATACAGAAAAACAACTTTATTAAAGTTAATGAATGTAGTTCAGCTTATTTAACTAATAAAAACTGCATACTATAGCAAATCCCACCTTACATGAACAGGGCATACATATAACAAAAACAAATGTCAGAAAAAAAAAAACATTGCACATGATCTATTAGGCAGTCATGAAAAATAACTGAAAAATTCAAGACAATCAAGTCTAGATGGTCATAGATAGTAACTTACTTTTGTATACAAAAATATAACAGATGGTAACATTTCTTAATTCTAATGGCTCTAGTTGACAGTATAATATTAAAACGAATGTGTGTTTGTAATAATTAATTGTAGGCATGTAAAGTCTCTTATTGTTCTATCTCAGAAAAGGTAAATATTTAATTTTTCCACATTTTGTTTAGATTTTAATATAGATCTTAGCTAATAAAACAAACTTGCAGAAAAAGGAAGACTTAGCATACTACTGAGTGTTTATTTATTAAGAACTTTCTTTAGCATACCATAAATTCAAACGAGCATGCTTTTAAAGTGCAAATAGATCACATGCCCATAGTCACTGATTTTTTCTGAAATAATATTCTGTTTAAAGTAATAAACAGATGAAATTACATTGATAAACATGCTTAATAATAAATCAAAATGTGAAGATGGGTTAATTACCATACAGATTAGATTTTAACACACAATTAATATTTAAGGTTGCATTTGATGCTAAAACATTGTCAGACTCTAATAAAATCTACCATCTCAGCTCCCTAGCTTGTAATTCATTGTTTAAAAGACCAGCTTATATATTTAGTGTAAGATGATCAATCACAAAAAAATGAAAATATGAGCAATTTACTGCATGATGGTAGATTTTATTAGAGCCTGACAATGTTTTAGCATCAAATGCAACCTTAAATATTAATTGTGTGTTATGGCTTGCTCAGAGGTGACCTATGCCTGACATACAAGGCCATGTCAAACCCAGATTTGAGGAACATGCTTCATCTCAAAAAATCTAGATCCCTCAGAGCCACAAGGGCGGGAGACTTAAACCTTGACACGGTTATTAATAGGACGTGCTGGAGGGATAGATTCATCACCCAAAGACTCCCTATGCTGTGGAACAAAATCCCGGTTTATGTGAGGCAGAGCACCTCGCTGGCCTTGTTCAAGAGGAATCTTGACCAATGGATGGGAGATCGCAGATACATCCCAGGGGTTACCTCAGTGTCACTGCTCGACAGAGGCACAGCAAAATAATGGGCATAGTTTCTCCAAACTAAAGGGGTGGTGTAAGCCACAAAACTATGGGCTAGGCTTATAAATGCCCTCGGGCAGATAGCCTAGTTTAAACCTATGAACCTATAAAATCTAATCTGTATGGTAATTAACCATCTTCACACTTTGATTTGATGGGTTGGGAGGGTGACCTAATGGTTAAGGTGTCTGTCTTCCAAGCACAAGGTGTAGGGTTTGAGTCTCACAAAGGATAATTGGCTAGGCTTACAATGGCCTGCAAGGGCAGTTAGCTTAGTACTAACCTATGATTCCTATGATGTTTTGCTAATGCTTTAATGCTGTTTCTGTTCTACTCCTGGCTGAATGTCCTACTCCATGTTTTGCTGACTTCCCCACATACTCTTCTGACTACTCGCCTGCTTCTTCCTTATCAGCCCAGCTCTTAGCTATGTGCTTTTCCACTCTACATCTATAATCCCTCAATCAACTCATGGCTACCCCCTTGTAATTCAAATTAAAATATCACTTTATTTACCATTTAACTTTTAATTTACTTGTTACCATCGTGTAGCTTTTTTTTGCTGAGCCTCTTCTGACAATGAATGCTGTATGACCCTGCCGGACTTTCCTGTAAACAAATGGCAAATAAATAAAAAATAAAATAAATAAATAATTAGTAATCTAAGTTTATTAATTTGCTATGAGAACTTCTGAGTGTTTTTTGCCAACATAGAACCTCTTGTAGCTACAGCATCTTGCAAAATAAAAAAGGCACTGTGAATTACAGGCATGCAAACCCTTTATATTTAACTCAAAATGCAAGTGTTCATGTTTATAGTCTCACTAGTATCAGCAAATCAAAATGTTTTATAACCATTACATAGAAATGCACCAGGTTTACCCATTATATTGGGATTTACATGTTTTTTTCCAATAACTTTTTAAAATTAGAAACAAATTTTAGTGATGTACTGAAACCTTGCCATATATAATTTTACAGCTGTCATAACATTTTTAATATTGCCCACATCGTATCTTGTTGGCAATGGGAATGACTGGTTAAAGTCATTTTCATTTTATTTAATGTTATTCATAGGTTCATGCTAGACTAATGACCACTAGGGTAAGCCTAGCCATGCAACTCAAATGTGTCCCACAAGCTATATGTTTTAGACATTTATATAGGGGTGATTGTTGGTTACAACATAATTCATAATTCAACATAATACAACATAATATTCTTTTTAGGAATGTGTTTTAAATGGTGTTTGCTGTCACCTAGTTAGTGTTTTTTTTTTTTTGTATCGTGTGATTACAGAGATAGAGGATATTTAAACAATGTATATTAGTTTTTTTAATTAGATTCTGATGAAGTCTGATGGTATAAAAGGACAAAAGCACTTAATCTAATTTTTGTGGAATAAAACCTTTTTATTGTATACACCCATTGGTGCTGTTTCCATACCAGTTCCTTTTGCCTTTTTAGTATTTCTGTATGGTTGTCAGCCCTCTTTGTTATGTCTTCTGGGGAACTGAAGGTTGCTAATCACACTCATTCTGGTGTAGTCCAAGATGATATCATGGCAATTCTTGGGCTTTTAACCCAAACAGATCAACAACTTACGCAGCAGATTAACAACGGTGGCACTTAGGCTAGACATAATGGAGCATTACCTCCTACATCTTTTTCCTCTATTCCACCCAGGCAAGGTACACTGAACAATTTCTTAACTAATGGAGTTGACTGAGTGAATATTAACACTGCTAGTGGCAGCAATTTTAGTTTGGCAGTATGGTTGAATAAGACGGATGTTTTTCAGAGTGCAGCATCTCACACTGTGCAGACTGTTTGTTAAACAATCTATAACTAAATTAGAGAGTACCTTCTTAAAATGCTCCAAACTACACATTGAAAATGGGTACTTTCTTGAATGTATAAGATTGAGCATGAATATGAATATGAATATGAAGCTGGAAATTCCCCCCAGGACTGATACCTAATTTATGTTTGCATAAAGAACTACTTGAACTGTTTTATCAGAAGAGATTTGAACTTCTGGAAGTGCTTATTAAGCACAAAAAATTATTGATGGTTTGGTTCATGAGGCTACTGAACTAGATCACAATATTATGAATGACCTGGTCTTCAATCAGCATATTGATGAATATAAGAACATTTTTCACCAAAATAGACAAGATAATTGTTGATGTTAAATCTAGGAAAGAGAAAAAAACTTCAAAGAGATAGGTTGGAATACCAAAGGGGACTGGGGTATCCTGAAACCTAAACACAACAGATGTTTTACACCAACTATGGATGAACCAATAAGCTTAGCCCATTTGTCAATGGGGTCTATGAGGATGAATTTTCCCATTTAGAACAGGTTCCCTTGAGGCGATCCGAGAGAACACAGAATCGCAGGAACATGAAAGGGAGACTGCAGAACTACTCAAGGACTGAAGACAGGTATCATACATTACCTGGCAGAATCACTGGAGAAAGGGTCAGGGCAGGAGGAGGAATTAAGTTTGTCTACCTTTTTATTGGATCTTGATGACAACTGTATGGAAGATGATGGCCCTATGATTGTTAATAATATAACAGGGATTTTAAATTATACAATTACACGTTGAATGATTTCAGACATAGGTATGCTGAACTGCTTAGTAAAGGTTTTACATTTGTGCCTACTCAAAGGTTTAGAACTGAGCAGTTGATTATTGGCTTGGAACTTTTTCTTAGGAAATTGAATTTAAAGTTGAGTTTCAAAGATAAAAATATAGAATAGATACATAATCAGTTGTGCTGAAAAAGTGTTTTTAATCCTCCTCTTTCTTTGCCTTTAATGTTATTTGACAAAATGTGCTAATTGCATTTTAGAACTGTTTAAAATAACAAATACCACCACACTAAACACAGCCTCACAGAGGTTAAATTTGAGCTTACTAAAAAACTATGTGTAGACAAAAATTTCAGAGTTATGAAACCCATTAAGGGGGTGGGGTGGTGCTTATGCACAAAACCTTCCTTGGGTGAATCAACATGTATTAGACAATTACTTTTATGAAGAATCTTCACTTAATTTGGTAAACATTTCACACAAAAACATTGACTATATGCTGCATGATATGGTTTATCAAGGGCAGATTAGTCCAGGATCCTTGGCCTTTTTAACATTAAAGTTTCCCGTTGGTCCTTCGATCTTTGAGCTACCAAAAGCACATAAAAATATACAAGATCCCTCAATGAGACCTATTGTGGATTCTGGTAAATCTAAAAACCACCCACTAGCCAAATTTATTGATGTTAAATTGAAGAATTGTCTAAACTCCTTCAGCCGTTTGTGTCGTGACTCTTGGGACATGTGGAATTGTATGGAGATATGATCTTCTTAACAATAGATGTAATCAATTTGTTTAATGTTATACCACATTCAGAAGGGTTAGAGTGGTTTTATGAATTTATGATAGAAAATAATGAATTAAGTACTAATGAAATTGAGGTTTTCATACCTTTATGGAAACAGTATTACAGAATAATTTTGTGTTTCTTGATGTTCAGTATTTTCTCCAAAAGAAGGGGGTGACAGTGGGGGTATGTTGTGCCCCCATGTTTGCCAACATTATAATGCTACAATGGGAAAACATGTTTGTATTTAAACCTCTCCACTGGTTGATGTGTATTCATTTCTTGGATGATATTCTGTATACTTTGGAGCTTTTCTCCCTGGGCCTCCACTGAAAACAGGCTCTTCCAGGCCCAGTGGACTATCCCGGCCATCAAACTGTAATAAATAAATAAAATAAATAAATAAATAAATATTTTTAAAGTTTGGAAAGGGTCAGAAGAAGGCATTGAGATTTTTATTGATTTGAATTCCACTACTTCATTTTTAAGGTTTACATATTATTTTAGTTTGAGCACAATTAGCTTTCTAGATGTTGAAATTAGCAAGGATTTAGTTACTTCGAGACTTGAAAGCAACATTTATAGAAAGCCTATGTATTCTAATAGTCTGTTGTACTATTCTAGTTGTCATCCTGAATTCTAAAAGTAAGGAATAGTTAAGGGTCAATTTATCAGACTGGCTAGAATGGTTTCAGAAGACGATTTGTTTCTTAACTGAGGGACATAAACTTGCAGACATGTTTTTAGGTCAGGGATAGCCAAAGAATTTAATTTCAGAAATTTATAATAAGGTTGCACTTGAAAGCTCCAATGGTACTTTTAAGCCCCTTCTTAGAAGTGAACCTCTATCTAAGAAAACAAGATATACATCACAACCCTGATTCATTCATTACTACTTACACCAGTGATTTTTCTAATGTTCTACATATTCTTAGGAGGAAATGGAGACTTTTCTCCTGTTTTCATATAATCACTGATATTATAGGTGAAGTTCCCCATATTGTTTACAGAAAGGGAAAATCTTTAAAGCAGTTTTGTGAAGAAACTGAAATAAAAAATACAAGTCTTAAAAACAAAAGGTTAGAGACTTTCACGTGTGGCTTTTGCAACAATGTAAATTTCTTTTAGAGCATGATGAGGTGGTTATTATTAGGACTCATATTAAGGCTGCATTTCATTGTACATGCAATTCCACAGGGGTAATTTATCTTGCACTTTGTCAACAGTGCAGCTGTTTCTATATAGAAAAAAACGGGTTCCTATTATGTGATCGACCGCAAAAGAATGAAAAGGCAAAATAGCGAAGTGGCATTTAAGCGAATTCTTTCCCTGGGAAAGAATTCACTTGGCCGCTTCCATTACTTTGCTGTTTTCAGCACTGTAGTGTGATCTCGGAGTTGGTATATTTAAGTAGGGGGTGTGTTGGGGCATAGCCCCCCAAGTCGGGGGGTGTGAGATTTATGTACTGTTTTAAAGTTGTTTTTTTTTTTGAACAGCTATTTTTTTTCCCTTGAAAAAAGATTGCTGTTCTGAGGTTTCCACATTGTAAGTTTTCGCTTACATGGGTCGATTAATCATCGTTCACTTTTTTAAGCATTCAATGATGTAATATAGACCCAGGAAAAACACAAAGACAATTAAAGGACTGTATCTATGAACATGTATTGGATATTAAAAATAAAAACAAACAATGTAATGCTTTATTTAAGCATGTTTCTAAATTTTTAATTCATCAGTTTAATTTTTTGGTTTGGGTATTGTCTGCAAGGATCCTACAGGGGGTCCATGGGGAGATCGTATTGAAGCTAATGAGTTCACATAGCAAATTAGGCTGAATGCACTCATACCCCCAGGATTAAGTGAGAACATATCAGTTTCTAGTATTTTAAAACTTCATTCTTATGTACTGTAAAAGGAACATGGATATATATATATATATATATATATATATATATATATATATATATATATATATATTATGTTAGAATGTTTATTGCACTTGTTTTGATTTTTAAGTACAATGTTTCTATGATTCTGATACTTGGTTACCAAATGAGTGATTATTTTTAGGAATGTTTTTTAAATGGTGTTTGCCATCACATATTTAATGTTTTTTGATTTTTTTATCACATGATTACAGAGAGGGATATTTAAACAATTTATGTTTGATTTTTGAATTAGATTCTGATGAAGTCTGATGGTATATGTGGACGAAAGTGCTTAATCTAAATTTTGTGGACTTAAAACCTTTCTATTGTATACACCCATAGGTGCCATCTATCTATCTATCTATCTATCTATCTATCTATCTATCTATCTATCTATCTATCTCTCTAACCAGCTATCTTTCCTTCTATCTAGCTATCTATCTATTTGAATTTATTAACTGGGGTATAGGGTAAAACACTGGTTTTTAGACGACTTTCATGTTCCGCCCAAAGAGAAACTTAAAATCTTTTAAAGAACATACAGGAGATAACTGTAACAGAAAGAATGTAGATTTCACTGAAAATAATGTTAGTCTTGGTAGTAATTATATACACAATAAAAGGAAAGGATATAATGCTTGGAGAAAAGAAAGTTGAAAAGAAAGGAATTAGCGTATTAGTGCAGTTTCTATAAACAGTATTACAGTATGTTTATATTTTAATAAAAAGAGAAAAAAATAAAAAAAGAGGGATGCATGAGACAACATTTTAAAAAAGATTCAAGGGAATATGTGTGTGCTGACTGATGAAGTTAGGATGAATAGAATCCTGCTGCTGGCATTTCAGGCGATGTACCCTGGTGAAAAGCATTTATAAGCTGATTTTTTGAATCGAAGATGTTTGAGATTACTTTTAATGACTAAACATAGTGGAATCCTTGAGATCAGAAGGAAGGGATACCTATATTTGAGGAACCTGTCTGAAGAAGATGTGGTTGGTGCAACTTTGGTCATTGGAGTCAGCAGTGAAGTTACATTGGGGGTAGATCAAAGGTAATAATAACAGGTGTGATAGTAGAGCCAAACAGTGGAAAAAAAGAAAAGAATCTTGTTTGTTGAGTATGTATAGTTTTTGTGTTTTTCATTTTCTTTTAAATTTTAGTATATTGAATACAGTAAGAAGGAAAAACATTTAAGTAAATAAGGCATTTAATAACATACTGTGATATTAATTCTAAATTATCCCTTATTGTTAAATCATATAACTCTGTGTTTCATATGAGATACTTCATTTTTATAGCAGTTCACAAAAATTGTAATTTGTAAGGATCACCAGTCAATCCCATGTTTATCAACCATCTCATTTCCACTTCTCTGCCATACCACTTTCTGTGGTATCCCTCTTCCATCACAATTTTTCCTACTTCTTTTTTTGATATTCTGTTCTTATTCCTTTCCACCATTACTGAACTTATATCACTAGTGATTTACTACTGATTACCAATTTGTTGTTGTCACTTTCTTAGCTGCTGTCAGTAAAAAAAATATTCTTACTAAATGGCTATACTGCAGTGTTTTTCCAAATAGCACCATCATTAACAACTTTCTAATCTACATTATATTTTAAAAGCACTTTTAATGTTAACTACAGTGTTTGAAATGATCTGATGTAGAACAAGTCCAAAATATGCTATTCATTCTTTAGCTGTGATGGTTGGCTTTAAAGTAGAAGGGATGTGTGTGTGTGTGTGTGTGGGGGGTGGAGTTTGGTATAGCTATGAGGGGAACTCGGAGTGTTGATGATTTGGAATGATTCTTTAAGAAAGAACAGGAGAGGAATCCTGGGTATTAGGTTACTGTGCTGTTCCTTAGATCTGTGCCATCTGATACTTTCTTGGCAAGTTTGTGTAGTAGAGTGACTTTTTCTCTGTTGTCAGAGATTTTTTCCAGGTTTTTTAATGAATTACCTCTTAATATATAAATGATCAGGAGGACTTTTGTAATCCATTGGGATTCAGCAGCTCTGAAGTGGCTTCTTATCTTGGGGAAAGTGTTTAAGTTGGAATTGACCTAAGAGGATGTTTAAAGTTATGATGACATGTGTTGGGTCTGGGGTTGAGGTTATTGAGGGCAATGGCATGACTGATGATTTTATTGTGTAGAACTTCTTTCTTTCCATGGTTGATTTTAGGGGAGATTGAAATAAATGCTGGGGAGGAGGGTTTTTTTTAAAGAAGCTTGCAAAGAGAATTTAAGAATACAGTGGTTACTCAGAGAGGGTGGTAGGGTTTGGAATGAAGAGACTAGATTGGTATATTGATAAAAAGTAGGTAATGCAGATACTTTAAGCCTGATTGTTTAATTGGTTTGGTTCCAGTTTGCCTTTCTGCTGCTTGGTAGTATGGCTGCCAGCCTGAGTTAAAGTTCTGACTGCAGAAAGAGACTGTGTTTTTAAACATTAAGCAGTTTACTGCTTTATTTTTACTCATGATCGTAAGATTTCATGTCTCCAATTTAGTTTCAGGGCTTGCCTGTAGGAAAAAGACTAGCTGACTGAAGGGAGGTATATGCAAGGGTTTCTCCCTGTTTAAACTTCAGTTGTGATTAATACCTTTTCTTTCTGCTTCTTGATAGTAGGGCTGCTAGCCTGAGGTAAATGTTTTAACTGTAAACAGGAAATGTGTTTTTTAAAGGTTTTTAGAGCAGTTTCCTGATTTATTCTACCTAACCAAACTAACAAATTAAATTACATCAGTTATAAATAGTACTAGTCTCCTGCCTATGACAAAATAGTAATACTTATAAAATAAAATAAAAGACATGCATCTAGGAAACAAAAAAACTGTTTAATATCGTAAGTGCTTTTGTTCAGGACTAATACATGAACTTCATCAGACCTGGTCTGACGGTTCATGTATTAGTTCTGAACAAAAGCACTTATGATATTAAACGGTTTGTTGTTTCCTAGACACGTGCCTTTTATTTTATTTTATTTTATTTTATTAGTTGGTTTATTTTTTTTAAGATAGTAATACTCACAACTATTAAAATACAACAATGCATTTACAAAAAATCATTACTATCACTAACATTTAAATAAATCAACAGTATATCCAACACTCTTTCCATTCCTTCTCTCAAATCCCAGGTAACAAATTCTTGCTTACTTCTATTATACAACTCCTTACTAGTATCTAGCAATTCCTTTCCTTACTGAATCCAACTACCTGTCCAAAAAAAAAAAAAAAAAAAAAAATTATTATTAACTTTGATTGAAATACTTTTGATCAGTCTGTTTTACCTCTGTAATCTTCATGCATTCTATGTGTGTATATTAATCTTAGTTTGTTTACCTCTGTAATCTTCATGTAATCTATGTTTGTATATTAACCTTTGTGTAATCTGTATGAGGAGCTTTTCTCCCCAGGACTCCATTGAAAACGGGTTCTTCAGGCCCAATGGACTATCCTGGTTAAACAACTGCAAATAAAATAAATAAATAAATAAATAAATATCCATCCATTTTACTGCAATAATAATCCAAACAATAGCAGCAAACCTCGCCTCATGCCGCATTAGTCTCAATGGGTCAGCACCCCCCTATAATACTCAATTTCCCTATCCACTACAGATAAAACCTTTAAATATTAAAATATCACCCTCAATCTACAAAATTGCTTTTATTGATCAAGTTGCCTATACTATAATACCACAGCAAAACATTCCCAATGTCTCACTGAAATATAATGCAGTCATAGTAAAACTCCTCAAGACGGTATCACATACCACCTCATAGTTAACCCTTAGCAGAGATATCCATCCAAACCCTGTCTCCAACACCAATTCAGTCCAACAAATACTCCAATATGGCAGCCATAGTTTATTAAACTTCTGTCAGAAAGAATCTGACCTCCTATTATTAAATTTGAATGTCAGAAGTATCAATCATTAACAAAACCCAAGAACTTCATTCTACTCTCACCCACTACTCTCCTGACATCTTACTGATTACTGAAACCTGGTTAAAATCAGAAATTAGTGATAATAAAATTCTACTTCTAGGTTACAGTATGTATAGGGTAGATAGAAAGGGCAAAAAAGGAGAGGGGAATAGCCATTCTATTTAAAAACAACCTTATTCTAGAGAGCCTACAACAAAACACTCCGGACTTCGATAATGCAGAAGTAATCTTTACAAAACTTAAGATCAACTCAAAAAAATATTTAAACATAGCTGGAACATATATACATCCAGGTAACAACATCTCCACCCTAGAACACATCCTCTATCGGTCCTCAAACTCTCTTCCCCAGAAAAAAAATTATTATGGGGAACTTCAAAATAGATTGGAATACCTGTAACTCACAAAACCCTTCAAATCACATAAACCTCCATGGCTTCACTCAAATCATACAAGCCCCCACTAGAACTAATAAAACATCAAATAGGAAATCTATCCTTGACTGGATATTATCAAACAGACATTCCCTGTCTTTACAAGCTGGGTGTCTTCCAGACAGTCTCAGCAATCACCTTCTAACTTGTTTATTTAGGGAGTGAATACATCCAGCAAAGCTTAATAGTGACTGTGGTATGAGGAAGAAAACAAACTTTACCACTCAAACTTTCATATCCACCCTTAAACTCTGTGATTGGTTACCACTGAAACATCTCCCCCTAGAGGAAGCTATAGAATACTTCAACTTAACTTTCCTGAACATTCTGAATAGACTAGCTCCCCCAAGAACAATATGAATAAAAGCTAACTATGCTCTATGGTTAACAAAATAAACCATATCACTATTAAAAGAGAGATATAAAGCTTGGAATATGTGGTAAATAAAAGTAAAACAAAAGGAACTAAACAGGTATATCAAGAGCTTAGAAATAAAGCTAAAAACAAATCAAACAGGACAAGATTAATCACTACCAAGCTATTCAAACTAAACATCAAAACAAGAAGTTTTGGTCCACTATTAATAAACTCCTACAACCTGGAAACACTAGTACCCCCACCCCTATAACCACTAACAACTCAAGTTTAATTATAAACAACTGTAAGGTTTTGCAGTTTGAGCATTACAGAAAATGAGGTTAGAGAGTAGTCAAGAACTTGAAGTGATAAAAAAGATTATGGATCTTATGACAATCATTGGTAATGATCTAACCTCAAGTTCCATTTATAAGACATTAAGGTTAGATCCATGAGAAATATTGGATTAATCTTTGACATAATTGATTTGAGGGACATAAAGGTCTTAAAGTTATTATTCAAAACAGTAACAGCTGAGTTATTAACTATAATTGAACATTTAGGGCTTTACTCGTGGCAGATATTGTATTATTCACATTTGATTACTGGGAAAATCCAACTGGGTACATGTCCATTTTCAGTAGATGCCCAGGGAGAAAAGCTTCAAAATATTACAAAAACATTTTAAGAACAATAATTTTTATAATCTTCAAAAATAATACAAAAATGTCTACAATTTACATAATTATGCCAAATTTGACATAATTTCACATTTCTTAAAAATAGATGCAGCTTATATGACAATGATTTAATATTTAGAGTAATTTTAGCCAGTTTAGAGAAATTAAACATACGTCAGTATAATATAAGCCAGAACTGCAATATGAAGTGACAGAAGAAAACAGGATTATGGCATATTTAGATAGAGCATTGAAGGAGAGAATTTAATTAAAGTTAAGAAGTGAGTGATGAAGGGTGAGTAAAGAGGTGTAAGGTATGACTAGGTATTTTTTCCTTTTTAGGGATACAGTTTATCCTGTGACTGAGCAAGAACAAAGATTTAGATTTTGGGTAGGAAGTCTTTCAGAATGGTTTTAAATGACTGGAGGGTATTGACCTGATAGACATAGGTAAGACATTCCAGGCCTTAGTAACATGGTTTAAGTACAGATTATGCTCAGACAATTTGATAGGTTTGTGGACAGAGGGAAGTTTTTAGTCATTGGATCATAATGACCAAGTGGGAACATAGTTGTATACAGTAGCATTTAGTGCTGGACAAACAGATGGATGATTGTTAATTTTATAGGTGGCAAGAAGCTGTGTTATGTGTTAGATTATGGGGTACTAACTATCAAATTGATACAAAAGAGATACACTAAAATAATTAAATTGATGAAAACTATAAAGTATGAATAAAGAATAAAACTTCTAATTCTTCACAGCATCATTAGTAAGTTAACAAGAGGTAATGTGTGCCTAGCATTCAGGGCTTCTAGAGAATAAATATTCAGGGAAGATCTATATCTTTCAGTCAGAGCTCAACCAGAAAGAATGAGAAAATATTGTTCAAAACAAAAATGAACAGAACTAAAAAAAAAAAAGATGAATTTATTACCCAAAGTATACTGAAATTGTGGAACATTCTTCTCCTAAGGATAAGGAAATCAGAAACTATGGAAAAATGTAAATCAACTTGACAGTTACATTAAAGAGAACAAGTACTTACATAATATGCAGGAGACTGTCATATTATAGGCCTAGCCAATCAATGGTGGGAAAGGATTTGCTATGTAACTATCTTTCATAATCTGTGTACGTCTAGGGTCAGTTAGTAAGTCTAGTGTTTCTGTTTTTTGGGGGACTTAGAAGGTTGATGTTAAAATTCTGAATTATAATTAAGTTTTCTGAAAGCTTTATGTTAGTTAGAATTACATCTAGGAATTTTTTGAGTTTTGGGGGGAAACTTGTAGGGGTCTAGGGTTATAGTTAGGTTTTGTTGGTTGGCTAAGTAGAATTTGTAGGTCAGCCATTTAGGGTCTATGTCTGAGATGGCTGTCTATTGAGCTGCAATGGAGGTTTTAAGGTTTCATTTAGTTAGTAGTAAGGTGTCACCCCCTTTTCTAGTTTCTGGCTGAGCACTGAATGTGTATTTGTAGTTAGAAAAGTGATGGCCAAGATTAAGTGTACCAGTCTCTATCCATAATTCTGTGATATCTACAAAATCTTGGTTTTGAGGAAGAAGTAGCAAGTCTAGGTTGTGAGGTATCAGTTACGCAGTTAATGGTAGGCATAATTCTACCTATCCCTTGTCCTTCCAGGTATAAAGAGCTGTGTTACATTGCTTATTCCACAACTCTCTGACTGCACTTCACAATAACACATTTTTTTCTAAATTTGGAATATTGATCATCCAATGAAGGAAATTATTCATTATTATTCTTGTCTGAAAAAATTTTAAAGTTATAATTTTTCTAAGTGTTTTCAAGGATTTAAAATAGAAAAGAAATTCAAAGGTAGAAGATGCTTATATAGCAAAAAATTGCTATAAGAAAGAATGGTGTACAGATTCGGTAATCTGGATCTTAATCAAATCAGACTATGACTAACTGGAATTGTATCCTGTCAGTACAAATATTACAGTGCTTAAACTGCTGTTAAGATTGATGATATAAAAAGACTGATGTTTACTGTAAATTTTCCAGAACCCCGAATGACACATATACAAGCCAATCACAATTTAAATTTAAAGTGGTATATCACAAACGTAAAGAGAATGGATATGCACTGAAAAAAATATAGAAATTAAAGAAGATAAAATATCTTGGTTTAATACATTAAAATAAAGGGATTTCTCCTGGTTCAAAGCAAGCATAAATTATTAAAAAATGCAGCCTGCCGTGATGACATAGAAAGATGACCCACGTAAGAAGGGTTTGATCAGTACCCCACACACCTAATGGCACAATCAGGGACAGCGTACATGCCTATCCTGGAGAAAGAAACACAAACACTTGTGGGTACAGATACAGTGTTGATTTCACTGGTGAATACTAGAGGAACCATTGTCCAGTGCCTCTTGTGGGTAGGCAGGACCATCTTCCTGATTCCCTTGCTAAAATGATGGGAGTTGCAGTATTGTTACCTATTGCATATCCCATCCACAAGTTGTTGCTGAGTGGGTTCAAGGAGTAGAGCTTACTAAGAAAAATCAAACCACACCTCATGGCTGCTTGAATGACGGCCTGTCCCAGCTGGCCCTTGCTTTCTGGTAATGGTAGAATGGTTAAAATGATAGATCAGGATTTGGCTGATGATTTTTAGGAGTGGGAACAAAGTTAAAAAATATATAATAAGTACACCCTCTTTGTAATATCCTACTTCAGTATGACATTTACTAAGTTTGTTAAAATTAAGTGCTGGACTTAGACAAAAAGTTTTCCTTCTGTGCAGATCCATTTAGAAATGGATGCATTGTATCCATAATTTGGGTGTACGTGATTAAGCATAGTTGAAATTAAGAGATTGTTTAGTGTCATATCAAGTAATGGTTTACTGTGATTCCACATGTAAAAGAATGCATCTTAATAGTTTATACTATTCCTTTTGGATTAGGTCCTATAGTAACATCAAAAAACTATGGCACTTATTAGCAAGACACGTATGCAAGCTTTAGATGACACAGAAAAGGGCATTCATAATCTGCAAAAAGTAAGTAGCAATAATAGAATTGTGAACACTGTACCCTGTATTTATAAGGCTTATTTCTATTTCTGTAAAACTTCCATATGGCATAGAAACCTAGGCAGTGAAGACAGAGCAGCGGAGGAAGTCTGATGAAATACCTGAGATGGATAGTAGGTTGCACCTTGTGGGGCAAATAAAGAAATGCTGACATTAGAGACAACACCCACATAGATCTAATTGCTGAGAAGTCCAAAGAGAACAGATTTTAGTGGTTCAGTGAAATGTGCAGGAAAGCAGAAGATGACTTGATAAAGAAGATTTGGGAAAGATGGGAAAAAAGCAAGAGGAAACTCATGCATCCAGCCAAAAGATAGATATATTGATTAGATGAGAGTAGATCTGCAGCAGTCAGGCATGACTATTAAAGAAGGTAGGACAATGGCTGTGAACTGAAATAGAAGTAACAACTGACAAGACACTCTGAACCATATTGAAAAATGAGAAAACTCTGGTTTGATCACAGTGATGATTTTTACTCCTGCAGCTAATCATAAACCTTTACAAATAATATGTAATAATTTAAGATTTAAAAAATCTATGTTTAAAGAAAGAAAACTTAAGATTAATATTTTCTTCATTAACTGTTATTTATTAAAAAGGAAATGAAAATCCAACAGACTTTATTCCCAGGTACCCAGTCAACACTACACAATGAGACAGAAGACTATGTAACTGTAACTTTATAGCATAGTCATTTTTCAAAATCTTAACATCAGGAAAAAAAATCAGAGACTAGTAGACAATTAGTTTTGAAAGTGTAAAATTGTTTCAAACACATACTTGGCACAAAATCATTGAAGAAATACCCGTGCTTCAACTTTGATAAAGTTCGCTAAATGGTAGCATGACCTCATAGTTTCACCTGATGACGAGTTTTTCATTTTTATAGAGGCAGTCTAATGTTATGTAGTGCAGAAAAAATAGAGTTGTAAAGTTTGCAAATTAAACACTTAAAAGGATTAGATAGGGAAAAAATATGACCTCCGGGTACAGATAAATGGATTGAGGCCATGCTTCACTCTTGTCTGTGATGTTAAGCAAAGGGCTGAAAAATATATAATCTAAGGAATGTATCTGGAAACAAGTCATCCAAATTTTCCTTAAAAAGTACATCAGTATCAAACTTTATTACAAGGAAATCCTCTCCAAAATCTGAATTCTTTTGAAATCTATTTTCAAAACTAAATTCCATCTAAAGAACTCCACTATCACCTATATGGTTGTTAATATGTTCTTAACCCCCACCCCATCTTCTCAAGACCAGTGTAGTAATAACCCATGAATGAGTGTGGATAATGCTGGATTTACCCATGGTTGCATAATGTACCTGATTTTCCTTGTATTTTCTCTGTCCTGTCTGTTTCGTACCTGTTTGGCTTTCATTTCATTTTTTTTTTATTTAGAAAACTGGAAAGCTCCATAGCATATATTGCCTGGACTTTTTTTTCTATTGTTATATGTTTAATTTTACAATGAGCATGCTGGTTAGGCTGAATAATTAGCATGCATGTTTTTGAATGTTAATGGCCAGTCATTTTATTTATTTGATATCTGTTGACCTGGTTAGTCCATCTGAACTTGTGCCCATTTTCAGTGGATGCCCGGGGAGAAAACCTCCAAAGAACAAAAATTATATGAATAATAAAAATATAAATTCTTGATTACAGATTTAACAAACGATAAGATGCACAGCACTGTTTTGAGAAAAAAAAGTAAGTATTGTAAGAAGTATTAAAAAAAATCATTTTAACAGGAGTGGAACTTAGATCATAATTAAAGAAGAACTTTGTAAGTAGGGCAGAAGAAAATTAGAAGTGAGTATAGAAGTGGTTAGTGAGAACAATGAGAGATGAGGAAGACGAGATATGTCTAGGATCAAGTGTCAGCTACTATGCTGTGAGATAATGTGGAGAGAGAGAGAAATAAGAATGATCAAAATAGTATAGGGGTAAGGGTTGTCAGGGGTAAGGTTAGAAGTAGGTAGTAAAAATAGTACTAAGCAGAGAAATGGAGTAGGTAGTGGGTAATAGTCTGGAGTGGAAAGTGAGGGGGGTGAGAAGAGAGGGAAGGATTGTTGTATAATTTTCATTTTTTACTTTCCCTCACTGCTCAACTATATCAGGAAAGAGAGTTAGAACCAATGGCCACTGCAGCCACATAGTTGTGAGGCTTTGTATGTTCCTAATCTCTGTTTAACACTGAATGAACACACTAGTAAAGTGGGAAATACAATGGGAATTTCTATCTTAGTCCAGCAATGTCTATATGTAGCATACCTCTCGACCTCTTACAGCAAGAATCTGGAGAAATTCATAAATAAAAGTGGGACAAAGGCCCAAATATAGGGGCAACTTTCAAATATTGCTTTTACAGACTTAGAAAGTTGACAGAATCTGAAATTGAAATATCTGTCATTATTTTCTAACTTCACTCTTTAATTATTTGCTACTAATTTGCCAGAAAACCACAATTTTATGAAAAACAGACCAAAAATATGAGGCAAAAATCTGTACAGTTGAGAGGTATGGATACTATGTAGTGAGAGTCCCTTCAGCATTGTGCTTTGAGAAGTGTATAGCATGTGTTTTGTTAACTGTTGACTACAGGACCAATCCAGCAAAAACATATATGTAAAAGAAACTATTAACCATAAACATTAGTCCACCCTTTGCTCGATAAGCAGATATACTTTAAAAGCACTGGGTAAAAGCACTAAAATGCTACAACATTGAGCATTTTCATCCTGAATGTAAGGACTTCATGCTAATGTTTTTTTTTTCAATTAACTTATAACACAATTATTAAAGTGGTAGTTGTGTAATAATAGTTACTAAATTTATATTGTGTAGCTTAAATACTAAGCTAAAATATACATTTAAAAATAAATAAATAAATACGCCTATTGGGAAGTAGTTTATAATTTGGCAGACTGTAGTTTTAATGATAACCATGTCATTCATCTCGGGTTGCTATCACGTAGTCAAACTTTTACAAATTCGAACATCATATGGTCGAGACCATAAGTTCGAATTTGTAAAACTTTGAGTGTTTGAATGGAAATCTCCATAAGCGGAGGTTTCCATTTTGTTCCATGGGGTGTGATCTTGGAGTTGGTATATTTAAGTAGCAGGGGGTGTGGGGGGTGCAAGGGGCTTGCCTCCCTGCTTAAAACAGTTTATTTTGTTTTCCGCTGTTTTGTTTTTTTTTTATCCATAGTCGAGGGTTTGTAACTTTGAACATAATGGTTCGAACATTACGTGTTCGAAGTTATAAGACTTTGACTATATGATATAGACCCGTTCATCTCAGGTGGTGGTATTGTATTCATTCTTAGCTGTTTTTAATTCCCTATATTCTAGGGTGGCCTCAATGCTCCCAGTCCTAATGATAGGGCCTACTTTCTCAAGTTCTGAGAATTTAAAATTGTTTCATAATCTGTTTAGCTTCATGTAATTCTTGTAATGCATATTATGTGGGTAGAACTATCAGAAAGCTGAAAGATAGAATATGTGAGCATTATTATGATATCAAAATACCCTGTTTAGCTATACTACAGTTACAGGAAGTTTACTTTTTTTGCTATTGACAGGGTGATGGTTGTTCCACTTGGGGGAGACATTGAGACTTTGCTTGAGCTCAAGAGACTAGTTTGGCAATTGAGGCTCAATGCCTCAGTTTCACCAGAGTTAAATGACTCTGTTTCCGTTTCTAGGGTATTAAAGATGAAGGCTGATATAGTTTAATCATTTTATTAAAATTTATTCATGTATACATTAAAGATACAATTTATACATCTTATTTATATATATTTTATACAATTTGTATACTTTTTTATGCTGTAATATGTTTAACATCTTAGTGAACTGTCCTGTTTTTTGTTTAGGTTTGTATATCTTTTTTTCCTGTTTTTACTGTGGTCTTGGAGTATAATGATTTCATCTGACTTAACATGATTAACCAATTAATTATATCACTGTGCCTCCAATTGATGGGGTGTGTGTATTTAATGCATTAGGTTTTCCCAGAATTCACTCTGATGAAGTATTTTTTTAAATATAAAGATGTAAGCACTCAAGATTCTTTTTGAATAAACCAATTTACAGTTTCATTGTTGGAGTCCTTGCTGAGCTTATTATTTTTGGTTTTAAGTTTTTTCATTGTGTGTATAGATTAGACTATGTTAAGAACTAATATAAGCATAACAATGTCAAACTAAATTTGAAAATCTGAGTTATTCATTTTTGTAAGCAAAACATTTCCACATCATAGAATATAGGTGACATATTTCTCCTTCTCCAGTCAAACACTCTAATAATAGATGGTAGGTAGGTACTCTTGCTGATAATTCCTTATCTTTAGATCATCATGTCTCCACAGTTGGGTTGCCACCTTTTCAAATGGCTGTAGTGGGACATTTGCAGGACACACATCAGATTTTAGAGGTCGACACATACCCACGGTCAGTAAAAAGGATAGAACTTAACTTTTTTCCTACATAAAACCTTATTCTTGTAGCAGTTTAGTTGCTTATTATGTTACTTGTAACATTTAGGTATTTTAGATACAGAAATAACTATTTTATGCAACTATTACATAAAATATGGGACATAATTATGTCCTACAATCTCAGGACTTTTGCCCTTTTTAATATTTTTTGTCAGGACACAACTGCCCAAAGAGGGACTGTCCCTCTCAAAGTGGGACAGGTGGTAGCCCTACTCCACAGTGGTTAGGAAAGAATTTGATTTCACTCATCTAATTTCCAAAAGCATCTTCTCTAGATCAAAAAAGCCTCAGTTTACCTTTCTTCATCTCTCATAAGACCCATTACTGAATATAATACTCCTTTCGACATGTATTTATGTAAACACGTCACTTAGCTTTAGAGATCTGAGTTTCTTAACTAAGAAGACGAATAGCTTCAAGACTCTCAGTTAGACTGAAAGCCTTTTCTCTGTATTCTGTCTCTTACAGGCTCATTTTTGATAATCTGTGTCTGGCCTTTTGATCCAGGGAACATTTGACCCTTCTAGACCTCCTATTCATTTGTAGAACAAATGGTTCCAATACCCACTTACTAAAACCTAAACCTACATTACAAGGTAAATCAGAAAGCTTGGCCAGATAGAGTCATACCCAACATATGCCCACCCTCCTTAGGAACAAATCTTTTCACTACATGTGCAGCAGAGTAGCAATTTTGCTTCCATCAAGGTAAACTAAATAATTGAATAGGCAGTCTGAAGTTCTCCACAAGTCCATTTTATGTTGCTTTCCTTGAGGTTGATGGGGGATCTTTGAGTAAGGCTTATTGGCTAGGCTTGTAATTGTCTGCAGACTGCAAAGTTAGCACTTTTCCATGAAACAATGAACACTTCTCTGCTGCATCTTGTTTTTGTCTGGTTAGTCTTTCTGTTCGCATTCAAGATTTAAGAAGCAACTAAGGCTAAACCAAAACTGAAACCTTTACTAACAAACCAAATGTAATATATTCAAGTTTCTGCTTCTTTAACAAGTTTTTGTAATTTCACATTGTGGAAAAGCAAAACTCCTGCCTAGTGTATAGTACTGCCATGACATCAATCCCATGACATTCAGGGTGGAAAGGAGAAACAAACATTCCTGTTTCTGCAAGAAAATGTATGTATGTTTAATTATCAGGAGTCCTATAGCTCCTCCTCAGCACATACACTTTTCTTGTGTATCTGCCTGTTGCTTGTTTTCCTCTAATTTGACTACCCCAACAAAGAAATATGTTTACTAAAATAATTTATAGTTGCTTTTGCTTGCCCTGTACTTCTGTTTCTTTGTTGTTTCATGTCCTCAGCCTGCTCACACTCATAACTAATGAAACATCTTAGGCAACCCTCCCCGATTAAAATCACCTTCTATACTGTTTTATTTTTTTCATTTATACAGTTTTCTAGACTGACTTCTTATGATTATCCTAACCTGCTTCTCTTTTTGTTCTCCCTGTAATAATAATTACGTATCTAATTTGTCTTTATTTCCATGTTTTTTTTTTTCATTTCATCCTTGCTTCTTTTTCCTTCTTCATTATCAGTTTCAGTGCAAGTCATGTATAATACTCTTTACACATGAAATATCCAAAAATACAGGAGTTTTTTTTTTTTTAAGGGAGGATGATAGGGAGATGGATATTGCCAGAGAGCAATTCATTAAATTCTAAATCATCTACTTTGATATTCTTGCACTGAAAATAAATGAATACAGATAGGTCCTCCTTTAAGGAGTTAAGATGCCAGAATTCATTATATTCAGACAAGAAGGTATAGTAATTTTCCCATGCATGAGGATTATACTGGGATTGACTAATGATTTCATGAATTTTCTTACCAAATGCAGATGCTGTTGTCATGATTTTCTTCTTACTATCTGTTAGTGTAGACTGGCTTCTTTAAAGCCTTTTCATCTCCACATACAACATGATACAATAAGTTGCACCAAAGTGACCTTTAATATTTTATTCTACGTGGACTACAGATTCCATTTCTGTTCTGTACTGAATATATGCTGGTAAAAGCATTGCCTCTCAGAAGTGTTTCATAGAGCAGATGAATATAAACCAGCTAAGACAGGCAATTTTGATAACAGAATTTTCGTTCTATAATTGTAATCCATTAAAATGGATTTCTTAACTTACCTTCCAGTTTTGCTTAAAATGATGTTTCAGACATGGTCACAGGTTATGAACCTTTGTATTCTCAAGTGGAATTAACATAAAAGGCCTCAGAAGTAGGGTAACTGGCAGGTTATACCCTTGACAGATGTCATATCAAAGATGTAGCTGTTAGGGACTGACATCCTCAGTGTACCTACTAAAGGCAGCATCTGGGTCCTGGATGAAAATGCACAGGGATTGAGACATGATTGGCTGGGCACCAGTCACAGTTCCTACATGATGACTTATAATATGTTGCTGAAAACACCTAGGTCTCCAATGGAATGTGAGCCCTGTCAGCATACTGTTTGGATTTGGGTACTATTCAATTAAAAGTACCATCATTTTCAAGGTATTCATCATGGCTGAAAGGAAAGGAAGCAGTGGTGGTGATAGTATGGGGCTAATATATCTGCTTAGGCATGGGCATGTACAGCAGTGATAAGGACTGACTAACAGCAGCCCAATGGGAGCGGCTTGGGGAGCTGCAAAAAAGAATGATAAATGTAGCTTTGCCACATGACAAGAAATTAGTCACATAAGAATGCTAAGTAAATTCACAGGCATAGCAGCGTGATTATTGGCAGCTATAATTATCTATTGATTACAAATGAAGGAAATGCTTGAAGTTTGAAAAGGGAATGTGTGATCTGTCTCCACACACTGAAAGCAGGGTATTCCTGAGAACCCTATCTCAGTTGTTGAGTAAGGAAGGAAGGCTAATAATTTTCCTTTTTTAATGACAAATGACAATAGATTAGTGTGAAATAAAATATGAAAGTTAAACAAAGTAAACAGAAACATGAAGCTTTTTTTTTAGTCCTTGGCATAAAAATCTGCTTTTTTGCATGCTGTAAACATATCATTGGTTATACGTCTGTCTAGGTAAAGACTGAGCCCTTCCTATTTCATTTGGTCATTCTTTCCTTTCTCTGGCCAAGGGGATCTCTAGTCTCAGGCAAAGCCTGCCTTACAGCAGAAAATAAAACAAATCCCAATGTACTGTAATGTCTTCATAGATATTCAGTAAGAAACTATTGCTCTCTGTCTAGTGTTGTATAGGCTTAAACATGGACAAGCACACAGTCACACATGCTCATGCATCTCACACCCACACTCTCACACATATACATTTACACATGCACGCACACACACACACACACACACACACACACACACACACACACACACACACACACACACAACATGTACATACACACACACATGCACTTGCTCACACGCATACATATGCACACACACACACACACACACACACACACACACACACACACACACGCACATACAATATGAACATACACTCACACATACTCTTGGTCTCTGCACTCTCATGGAAGTGCCATTGTATATGCTGAGTTTAATTTTTTTCTAGTCTTTTACTGCGAGTGTAGGAATTACATATTAATTATAGAATTCAAGGCTATTAAATTCAGAGGAGTACCTTATTATGTTATGGTGAAAAACATAGGAAATAAAAAAATTATTGTCTTCCCTTTTGTGTGAGACTTGACTACATTTTCTATTTTGTGGGAACAAATGGCATATTTTACGTAAGACGAGCTTCATTTTGAACTGCTCATGTTTGCAGTGTACTGTGGAGTTGTGACACTTGACTTATGATCAGCTTATGCTCCTTGCAGTGCTTTTCATAAGAATGTAGTTGCTGAGATATTTCCAGCACTATATATTCAGCACACTGTGTTTTAAGAAACTACCATTAACAAAATATAAAGGCATCCGCTTATTATAGGTTCATGGGTGTATATTAAGCTAATGAGCTCTATGGCCTTTATACACCTAGTTATGTAACCCAAATGTGACCCACAAATTTGATTTATATACTGGCTGATTTACTGACTTCCTCTGTCCATCAAGACAAAGGTGCCTGACCAGGGGTGAATTTCCAGTTCCCCATCCATCGGTCTAAGTTGTGCTTAAATAGGGCTAGGGAGGAACTCTGCTTCATATGGATAGGGAGAGTGTTCCAGAGAATAACAATTTCCTGAGCAACATATCTGTCTCTTCAGCATGTCCTATTTATGTAGCAAGTAAAACTTAGGTCTTTCGATGTAGTAGTTCTAATATTGTTTGTTTTGTGGATGTGCAAAAAGGTAATCAAAAAAGGGTCCAGAGATGCCTTGTTTGCCTGACAAATACCACCTTTCAGTAGTCTGTATGATACTGAATAAAGAGATAGGGCTTTAAGGCAATTGATGTCAGGCTTTTTGTTTACTCTGTGTTTTTTTGTAAGGGACCTTTGTGGATTTTCCAGCTGCTGCATGTTTCTGATCAGGTACATACCAAAGGTGGCATTATAATCTATGATGGAGCTAATGAGAGCTGGGTACAGTAGTATGATGACCTTACTTTTAAGGTGAACAACATAAAAGGACATTCTTACTACCTTGAACACATGTTGGTCAAAGGCTAGGTTACTATTACATGAGATCCCTGACCAGTGAATCAACCTTTAGGAGAATGTCATTGGTGACATAGTTACATGGAGTGGCTGATGTCCCAAAATGTACTATAATGCATTCCTTGGCACTGGCTTTTAAGCCATGGCTTTGTAAAGAAGCATTTGTCTGTGTTAAACCTTTCTGAACCTTGGAGGATTCAATGACTGCTCCTAGTTTGCAATCATTTGCAGACTCACAGAGGCCTTTGATATTGTCTTTGATATTGTCTTTGGAAGTCGTTACCAAACAGGAGAAAGTCCAGGACTGAGCTGTGAAGAGACTCCACCAGTGAATGACCTCTTTGTAGAGGTGGCTTCACCAGTCTTAACCTCCTGGGACCTACCCACGAGGCAGATAACTATCCATCATGATATAAAGGAGCGTATGCCTAGTTCCTTAAAGTTGTTGCCAATGCCCAAGTGGGGTATTGTATCAAATGCTTTAGCCATATCTTGGTAGGCAGTATGCATCAATTTCACCTCATTTATTGCCTTAGTGATCTTTTCAAAGAAGTCCATCGGGTTCAGTAAGCTGAGCCAAACTGGGATGGATCCAGTGATGGTAGGTCTCCTATGTCCTTGCTGATAATTTCCATGATAATTTTGTCTATGGCTTTGCAAATAAGTCTAGTCAGACTAATGTGTCTGTAGTTTCCAGGATCTGGTAAAGGTCCTCCCTTGTGAAGGAGGAGGATGACCATTACAGTCCTCCATTCTTGTGGCACAAAGCCTGTTTTTTTATTGATAAATAATGGCTCCAAGGGTCCTGATAAGTCTAAATGTTCAGGAGGCATCCTGGGATGATATCAGGGGCCCACTGAGGCTATGTTACTGGCTTAAGCAAGTGCAGCCAGTAGATGCACCCTAGTTGTAGATGAAGTAGTTATGTTTGAGGGTATTTCACAGGAGATGGTAGGGGTTGGGGGGATAAACTTGGAACTGAGTTTATTCACTAATAAGTTTGCAATATCATCAGGCTCAGTGAATGTGGCACCATTAACCACCAATTCAGCACATTGCTAAGTGATGCCCTTGAGGTTTCTGACATAGTTGAAGAAGGCCTTATGGCTATCTTTCACTTGGAAGGCTATCTTCACCTCAAAGTTGGCTTTTGTTTAGTTTGAAGATAGAATTTTTATCTTTACAGGCATTACCCTTCTTTATTTTTGCCATATTTTTTTCTTTTGTTGTATATCCTGTTTAATTTGAGATGTCACCAGGATGGTTTGTTTCTGGGCTAGTTCTGGGCTCACTACACTAATAAAGTTGGTAGTATCAAGTACATACCTCTCAATATCTTAATGCAAGAATCAGGACAAAGTCTAAAATAACGGGGAGACAAAGGCCCAGAAATATGGACTCATTTTAAATATTGCTGTTAACAACTTAGAAAGTTGATAAAATAACAAGTTTTGCGTTAGTATGCATTTTCTGAAGGGTATATAATCTGAACACCAAATGTGTGTCATTACTTATTGACTTCTATCCTCTATCCTCAATACTTTGCCAAAAAAACACAAGCATTATTAGGAACAGACCAAAGATACGAGGTAAAATCTGAACATTCTGCAAAAATCTGAACAGCTGAGAGGTATGTTATTTCTTTCATTCCATTATTTGCAATACACAACCAATCTTGATTTCTCCTAAACAAATCTTCTTTAACTACTGATGTACTATACTTCCCTCTGTGCTTTTTTTTTTTGTCTAAGGTAGCAATCATTCACGTTTGCTCAGCATAGATCAATGTAAATAATAAAAGGCTGGCCTAAAAAGGATGATATTTCAAATAATCTCGATAAGCGCAATAATCAGATTGGAATGATTTGAGCTCTGTAATACAGTCAACCTTTCTAAATAAGGGGGAAAAGCTATAACATAATCTGGTAGCCACACATTTTAACATAAAAATGTAGTAACAAATGTTGTTTGGAACTGCTTTTGGCAGGATGAATCCTCCTGTGCACCTCCCCACAACTGCTTTATTATTCAGTAGCACAAGTTGCTATACCACAGAGAAAAGTTGCATTATTGTTTTGAGTGAAAATCAACTATTCGGTATATCTTCAAGGCAGTGCAACCTTAGATGTAGGTTAATTAAATAGCAATGATTAAGGTAGTCATATGGGTTTACTGCAATGAAAAAAATGTAAAACTGGTTACTAGTTTTAAGTATTATAATTTCATCATAACAAGCTGTCCTACATAGGATTTCAGATTTATTTATTTTATTTATTTATTGACATTTGATTACCAGAAAACGTCTGAATGGAGACCATTTTCAGTGGAGGCCTGAGGAGAAAAGCTTCTAAGCATTACACATCATTTTATAAATAATAATTTTAGTCTTTAAGTATAATACAAAAAAACTGTTTAAATAGTTATACCAAATTAGACATAAGATGAAAACATTGGTTAAGAATAGGTGCAAGTTATATGACAACAATTTAATCATTAAATAAATCTTAGCCAGTGTATTGAGAAATTAAAGGTAAGTAAGCATAATACAAACAGGAATAGCAATACAAAGTGAGAGAAAACCAGTGCTATGCTATATTTAGAGAGAAATCCATGGGACAGAAATTGATTGAAGGAAGAACATGAGTAAAGAAGAGAGAGACTAAGGAGATGTGAGGTATGCACACGGTATTTGTTCACATTTAGGTATATATAGGTTATCATGGTGTAGATCAAATACAGGGCCACCTTTTGGCTAGAAAGTTTTATATAATGGTTTTAAAAGATGGGACAGAGGGTATTGACCTGATGAATAGAGATAAGAATTTCCAGGCTTTAGCAACATGGTACAAGTACAGACAACACCCAGCAGATTTGATAGGTTTGTGGGCAGAGCATGGTTATTGGATCATAATGACCAACTAGGATCATAGTTGTGTAGAATGTTATTTAGTGCAGGACAAGCAGATATACTCTGGATAATCCTATAGATGGTAAGAAGCTGTGTATATGTTAGTTGATGGGGTAGTTCTGATCACTTTAGGCTTTTTAGTGCTTCACACTGATGAGTTTTGAAAGGGTTATTTGCTGCAAATTTAGCAACTTTGTTATAGCATTGTTCACTTTTGATAAGTTTTGATTTTTGTGATGCCTGAAGGTTAATAAAGATGGGAGCACCATAAAGAAGTGTGAGGAGGAAGTAAGTAGTGTGAAGTGTAGCTTTAGTTGCATCAGTGAGAATGTTTCTGCCTCTGTAAAGCTTCCTTAGTTTTTGTTGTGTTTTTCTTATGCAATTTTATATATGCAGGTCATATTTAAGATTATCATCCACTATCATCCCTGATAATTTGATATAAAAGGAGATTTCAATGACTGTATTATCAAGAGAGAGGAATTTAAATTGTGTTTTTTCATGGAAGAGGGATTTGGACAAAAACACTAGTCTTTTTTTTAGGGTTAAGCATGAGTTGTGCATTACAAAGCTATGTTTCAGTTGCTGTTAAAGCTTTGTGAGTAATTTTTTGGAGGTGTCCCACATTGTCAGATGTGCAAATGACTGTGGAGTCATCTGCATATTGCATTAGGGAGGTCTGTTGTGCGGATGTGTGGAGGGTGTTGGTGAGAATATTAAAGATGAGGGGAACCAGGGACAGAGCCTTGTGACACTGGAAGTGGCTGGGCGGTATGGAGAGAGGATGGAATGCCATTTTACTGACTTATACCTATTAGATAGATAGCTTTTGAACCATTGACTGGTGGGTTGAGAGACACCTAATAAGGATATTTGAAATAAAAGTTTGCCATGACAAACTGTGTTGAAGGCTTTAGACAAATCTAGAAATAAGGAGGACACTAGTTTGCCATTATCTTTAGCTTTATTGACAGTATCTATATAGGTAGCATTAGTACTATGGGAAGGACAAAAACCTTATTGTGGAGGGATAGGAGTTCTTTCTACAGGAAGTAGTTTAGCAATTGTTTTTGAATACATTTTTCAAACATTTTGGAGGGGTATAAGATTGCTATAGATTTAAAGTTAGTAATGTCTGTTGAAGTTCTTCCTTTGTGCAGAGGGATAATGTGTGACTTTTTCCAAAGAGAGGAAACGTAGGATTCTTGGCATACCTCTCAACCTCTTAGAGCAAGAAATCTGGACAAAGCCACAAATAATGGGGGAAAAGGCCTAAAAACAGGGACACTTTTTAAATACTGCTCTTACAAACTTAGAAATTGATAGAATAACAGATTTTGCATTAGCATGAATTTTCTGAAGGATATGAAATCTGAAAATCAAATGTCTGGCATTATTTTCTGATCTTAGTCCTCAATAATTTGCCAGTGATTTGCCAGAAAACTACAATTTTATGAGAAACGAATCAAAAATATGTCAAAAATCTGGACAATCTGCAAAAATCCGGATAGTTGAGAGCTATGATTCCTGGATTGACCTATTTATAAGGAGTGAGATAGTGTAGGCAGTGCTATCAGTGGCTGTTATAAGGTATTCACTTCGAGGGTCATCAGCTTGAAGTAGAACATGGTTGGAGTTTTTTTTTTTTAAGAGTAGTTTTAAATAGGATAAGGGCACAAGTTTTAAGGTGAAAGTGGATGTGGTGATGTGTGGCAGTTGGGCAGGGTTTGAATTTGATGTTGGGGAATCTTTGGCTAGACATATGCAATAAGAGTTGAAATGTACTATGGTTTCAAATGAAGAGATGTTGAGAGAGGTTTTAGGGTTGAATTTATGGCTGGGATGTGACATTTCTTTAAAGACTGTCTAGAATGTTTTAGGGATGTGTTTACTATTATTCTGAACGTTATTATAGTATAGCTTTTCATCTTCATAAATGTATGCTTTTTCTCTATCCTACATTAGCATTCTACTCTTTTTGGATAGCCAAATTGCTTTATTTATCTTAGTCTTTTCCTTCTAGGAGGTGCAAGGCTATTTAGGATATTCAGGACATACGTATTGAATTCATTTAAATCATTATCTAAGGGAAAGATTTTTAGGAAGTTCCAGTTAACAGACGATAGGTTACTAATGAACCTTTCTGGTTTAAACTTGAAAAGGTTGCTACTGTTTTATAAACATGATGTTTAAGTGGATGGGTGAGATGTCTGGTTGTATAGATTGGGATATGATCACTGAGACAGTCATACATTGTACCTGAGGTGACATATCTGCTAGGGTCTGATACTAGAATCTACTCTAATGGAGAATTTGATGTCTTGCTGTAATATGTGGGGCTATTAATTAGTTGTATAACACCAAATGTGCAGAATAAGCGATATGTTATTTGCAAACATTCCTATGTTATATCTATGAAATTGCACAAGTCATCTTCCACATTCTTAAACATCTTCTGATCTTAACCTTTTTGATTAGCTTAAGTGGTTTGATTTAGTGTGTCTTACAAGAAAAGTTGTAGACACAACAGGCAAATAAGTTTGAGATGACCTTGACTTTCACATAGGAGGAAACCACTGTCCATTACAATCATTTATGTGGACAGAACATGTTTCAGTCATGCTTAAGTATTATCTTAAAAGCCTGCCATGAGTACTTCAATGTGCATGAAAACATTTTCAATTACATAACCTGTATTTTTGGACTTATATTTTTATTGTTTCCCAAAACTGCATGATTTCAGACTCTGAATTAATTACTATTTTGTAGCTTATTTGAGAGTTACTGCTGAAAGAGCAAAATTTCACATCATTTTTTTCTGTTTATGGTTATTAAGGATTACTCTTTAAACTCAGATTTCATCTTTATGTGGTGTATCACAAAGAATGAGGTATGCAGGTGAAAAGATGTTAAATCATGGCAACAAATGTAAGATGCTGAAAAGATCACATTACTTTGAACGGTGACTTCTGGGGGGTGTTGATATGCAAATTGAAGTTTGTTATTTTTCTAAATGCTGAGCAAGGGAAGACTCTGTTAAAACAACTGCTGATAAGCAACACTTCCCTTCAATACTGTCATAGGCCGACCACACAGCGGCAGATGTTATAATGGTGAAAAGGCCTTCTCAACTTTAGCTTTAATGTTTAATTCCTTGCCTTCTAAGTTCAAGGAGACTTCTACATTACCTTGCTTTATGATAATTGTAAAATAGGTCTTAACTAAAATAAATAACTATAACTGCGGAGTTGCTAGAGTAAAAAATCATAAGATATTAATTAACATATAAATCATTTAGTGTTATAATTGCCTTATCAACTGGTTATGTTATACAGTGAAGTGTATATTGTTCAATTACTTGATTATTACATACCTCTCATTTGACAATGCACTGGCACTCCAGTGAACTTCAAAGTTTCTTTTATCAATTAACCATGCCTTTTCAGTTCTTAGGGATGCTTTTCTTGTTGGTATTAGAAATTTTGAGAGCATAAAGAAGTTTTTGAACTAAACTAATCTAACACCTAAGAGAAAAAGCCACATGTAATTGCTTTCCTTTCTTCCCCTTCCATTACATAAACATTTCACTGAATTTGTTATTGTTGGTAGAGCTGTATATTAGCTATCTTTTAGGTTCACTGTGTTCTGTTTCTGGCAAATTCATTTTAAGTCTGTTTACTCTCTATTATTATTTAATATGAATATGTTAGTTTGTTACTTCTTAATGTTTACCATTGTAATTGCTTTTACTTCCTTCATGTGCCTCTGCTGTGTGAAATGTGCTGTTCTGTCTATGAAGTTGTTGAAATAAAGCCTGCTGAATCAGTCAATTACCATAAGTTATAGATTGATAAAAATGTATATATCAGGGACATCTGAGAAGAGTCTCTTAATAAAAGGAAATATTCTACTTCAAATGCAAAAAAATGTGACTACAAATTTGCAAATGGGCATTTGTCTGAAATTAATATTTTATTCATGTGGCAGTCCTGTGCACTCCTATACCCCCTGCTACTTAGCATAATTCCGTACATATCTGCTATTTTTCAGAGAAAAAGAACATTTTTTTTTGTCATGAATTTCAAAGCATTGTGCTCATAGTTTTGCTCATCTAAGCACTTGTGTTTCAGCATAAACACTGACTCCAGATAAGCAGATACTCAGTGATATTTATGTCTTTTGAATGAAAATATCACAGAGTGTCAGTTTTCAGGTTAAAGAGTAAACAGTTTGTAAAAACATTGCATGGTATCTTGTAAAATGCCACATCATGAGACAAAATAACCACTGATACTTCATGCAAAGCGCAACGTCTCTCAGTTAGGGAAAATCGTTTTTTTAAAACAAAATTGTTGATTTTGAATCAATAGGGATTTTAAAACGTGAATTCTGAAGCACTTATTAATCCCTTTATCTGTATCTTCTTCTAGAATTTTCCATTTAGGAAATATTGTGTGCTGTGTAGTTATTATGTCTTATTTGAAATCTAAAGTTTTATGCACAAGCCTATAATGCCTTTTTATATACTTCCAGTTCACAGCTGTACCTGCTTAACCTGGTTATGGCATCCAGAACTTTTTTGGTTCTGACTGGTTTTACTAAGTGACTAACCAGTTAATAATAGGCAGTATTAGAAAGGGCAAAGAGTTATTAACAAAATGACACTAAGATTGTTAGTCTAGGATGTCCTGCAGTAGAGAAATTAATCTTTGTTTGCCACTTATTCATATTTTCAAATTTATGTTTATATTTTCATAATTGAGAAACCCACATTTTATTGAGATATATGGTGTGGAATACCAATGTGGGAAACAGGACAAGTCATTGAAAATGCTGGTTTATATCAAACAATATTGAAAATATTGCTAGTTGTTTTTTTTTGTAGTTATAAAAATAAGCAATATTTCCATATGTAGTCAATACTTCAAAACTAACTGACTTACAAACTGTTGTATGACATTAGGTGAAACCTGAGCTATTGTTGAAGAAAACTGTTATTTGAACTACAAATTGCACACCTTGAGAGATATCCATTTTTATTTTTATTCCTAATTTTACTCCTTATTATACCATTGAATATCTGTTTTAATATATATATGTAAACATCTCAACATGCATGCACTTATGTAGGAATTTCTTACTGTCATGTAAAAGTTTATGCCTTGTTAACAAAAAAAGTTCTAGCAGTATATGTCTAGATTGAATAATTTTCAAGATATGAAGTTTAGAAAAAATATAATTTGGGGTTTGTGTGTACTATAATATGTTACAGTATTTATGGAAAAGACTATGGGTGGTATTCATAGTCTGGGGCTGCTCAGATGCATAGCATGCATCCATGAATAGCAGCGCTACACGGATATGCAAATAAGGTCAACATAACATAGTTGTGTTGAATACAGAAGAGTGAAGCAAGTTATCTAATCACGACCTTTTGTTATAAATGCAAAAATTGTGTAAAGGTCAACTTTTTGAATGTGCAAAGTACTTTGCAGTATCATAAATAGGATGCTCATTGGCATATCATGGACAAGAGTAGCTGAGCACAGTCATGTTTAAAGCACTATAGCTAGGCTGCAGACTGTGCAGCAGATAAAACTGTTTTTTTTTTTTTCTTTTAATTAAAGGAGTTAGAACAGTTTCATATAGGGATATCCTTTTGTGTATACCCTGATGGTGTCATTAAAGAACAGAAAGGAGATAATAGGAAGGATTGAAAAAGGGTAAACAAAAAACAGAACACAAAAGGGAAACATCAAGAGGGATTGAGCTGGAGGAGGTGGAAGAGGATGGGCATTATGTTTTTGTTAGGGATAGACCCCCCATTTTTAGGCTTTTTTTGTAAGAAGGTAGTTTGGGTGAGAAACAAGGAAGAGGCTGTAGAAGAAATGATAAGGGAAGAAAGGTCTCTGCTGTGTACTCAGTCTACAGAGCCTCAAACACATCCACTGCCAGATTGTGTTGCTGTTGAGGTCCCCGATGTTGAGGAGGTAGGGCCTGTGTTGGAGCAGTGGTCAGCACCAACTGGGTGAGCATGTCTTCTACACACTGAATCAAATGGCATAATTCTCCCCATCTACTACCTCTTCCAGTACGTCCTCAGCCAAACTCTGAAGTCCCCGTTCAGTGAGGCTTGCCAGGCTGCCATGTGATGGAGCACCTGTAGGACCAATGCTTCCACTCTGACCTTGCGAGGGTGGCCCCTGATGGGCAGAGAATGATCTTCCCCTAGCCTGGGAGGTACAAGCCTGTAATGCTCCAAAGCAGTATGACCCTGTATAAAAGAAAAATGAAATCGGAGAGAAGCAAAACAACAGAGTAAAAAGAAATGCTGAAGCAAAATGATAACTAAGAGAGAAAAAAGGGTGGGGAAAGACAAAAATGCACAATAAATCCAAACAATGCTGTTGTAATGCAAGGTATCAAGTCAATAAACCATTTCAACAAATATCTTATTGAAGTACAGTTGTGTATGGGAAGTGCTTAAGCATACACTTGGGGGTAGTGATTGGAAGTGTTTATGTAACTTGGGCAGATGTGTAGGAGTACTGCATGAACATACTTGTGATGATTCAAAATGGTTTTGTGTTTCAACTCCATACTTTTCAAGCATATTTTAACAGTACACAGTTATCAAGCATCAAAAAAGTAACTACTGCAGTTAATCATGCCTAAAAATAACAGGATAGCACATTTTCCTTCATTTTTTCCTGTCTTCCTTTGAATTCCTTTTGCCTGCAAAGGTACAACAACAGTTGTTTGCACAATTACCATTGAAATCTATTACTGTTTATGCTACTGTTAATTATGTGCAATAATTTCTGCTATGCTTCCTTTAAGTAATAAAAATCTTATGGACACCTGTTACACTTACCAAAAAATTCCACCAGCCTCATGACTCTTCTCTTTTGTTGTTGAGAATTATATTGGATTTCTTCCTCAGCTACAAATAAAAGAGAGAAGGATAATCTTATTTACCTGTATTTGACTATATTTCAGAAATGCACACCTTAAATTCCCTGTATTTGTTTTCATTTATATCTTATCCTGTGAGATTGCAACTATGGAATGCATACATGTGTATTATTATAATCCAGTACTGAAATATTCTGCATTTTGTAGGGTAAGTGAAGAATTACAAATGCAGGTCTGTTTTTTTGTTTTAGAAAATGCATGTATCACTCCGTGGGAAAACCAGAACTGCAAAGACTGAAATGTAACAATACAAAGAAGTATGAATTTTCTTTTCTGCAAAACTTTGTCTAATGTACAGTCTTTTTCTTCTTTTCCCAGTTAGGGGTCACCACAGCAGATCATTGTCCACTCATGATTGGCAGTGGAGTTTGTACAGTGTTGAGTTGCCAGCCCAGTGCCCAACCTTCCACAGAAAGCACACACACATGCCTAGGGCCAATATTAGTGTGTCCAATCCACCTACAGCATGTCTTTTGGATGTGGGAGGAAACCGGAGCACCTGGAGGAAACCCATGCGACCACACGAAGGACATGCAGACTCTGCACAGAAGGCACCCCAGCTGAGGATCGAACCTCTTGCTGTGAGGTGGTAATGCTAACCGCTGCACCACCGTACTTTATCTAATGTACAGCAATGAAGTAAAAGATCTTATTCTCTGAAAGGTTATGAGCTGCTCATTACTTCAACAAATAACCCCAATCCCCTCCCCAATAGTCAGTCTGACTAAAGCGTAGGGAGTATCATTTCAGCCATATTGTATGTGCAGCAAGAAATACTTGTGAACAAACAATAAAGTACACCAATTCTTTTTACTTATATTTACTTACTTTTCATAAAAACTGTCTTCTTGTAATAAATGGAAAAGGTTTCACAATTTTTTCAGTGCAATGCTACACAATTATTTATACCTGCAACTGCAAGTTTTATTTCTAACTATATTACATGCAGTCAGCATTACTAATATTTGAACATAACTAATACATTTACAGACTTAGCTAGACAGATACTAATTTCATATTCTTTACTATCATTTTTATTTCTGATCGTAACCTCTTAAGAGGTAATAGCAACATTTCATTCCTGAACAAATGGATGGCTGACTACATGAAATGGTATTCATTTCTTCTTAATGCATTTCAGAATGTGATTTCAAGTACTTGTTTGAAGGATAAGATATCTGACTGTTGAATTACATGGACTTGTACAATTTTTTCTACCCTATTGTATTTTACACGTCATATATTGATTTTCTTCGAAGTGCTGGTACATGTCCATGCCTTGATCTTCTTCAGGTATGAGTCATGCAGGAGGTACAGCATGATTAGGGTCTCTCTTTCAGACTAGCCAGGCGTGTGCTCTGATGCCATTACATGCGCTGCCATCCTTCAAAGTGCCAGAATAAGAATGAAGAAAGTAAGACGGGGCTGTATTAACAAGGTATTGAGAATGGGCAACCTGTAGATCAACACCCTGATTGGAGAACAAATGTTCTCTAACAGGGTATTAATCTGCATATAACACCGGCTGAAAAACAAGTTGCTATGGAGCTTGGACTGAAAAAAACTAATGTCCACCATTATTTTACACTCTGTAAGGACTTTTGCTGTTTAGCAAGTGCAAAATAAAAAAAATAAAAAAATAAGAGAGTGTTTATGCCTCTGTGTGAGAGTCTATGCGTGTATGAGAGTGACAGAGAGGTTGATCGAGCTATTATTTTACACTCACTAAGCAGTGATTTGCCTTTTAGCCAGTGTAAAAAAATATTTCAAACAGGAAAAAAGTGTTCGTGTGTGTGTGTGTGTGTGTGTGTGTGTGTGTGTGTGTGTGTGTGTGTGTGTGTGTGTGCGTGCACGTGTGTGTGTGTGTGTGTGTGTGTGTGTGTGTGTGTGTGTGTGTGTGCAAGAGAGAGATTGAAGAGTGATAGCGATCAAGCAATGCCTGACAGCACCTGCAGCAGTTAAGAGGTTTGTATACCTCTCCATCCCTTAGCTCAAAATATCCGGACAAAGCCTTAAATAAAGGGGAAACAAAGGCTCAAAATGAGAACACAAAGATTGCGCTTACAAAATTAGTTACTTGAATAACAGGATTTGTTTTAATATGCATTTTCTGAAGCAGAGGGATATGTGTGCGTGTGTGCGTGTGTGTGTGTGTGTGTGTGTGTGTGTGTGTGTGTGTGTGTGTGTGTGCGTGAAAGAAAGAGAGTGAGTGAGTGAGTGAGTGAGTGAGTGAGTGAGTGAGTGAGTGAGTGAGTGAGTGAGTGAGTGAGTGAGACTGACCACTGACAGCAGCAGAAGTAGAAAAGAGATTTGCATACCTCTGGACCTTTCAGCTGAGGAAATCTGGATAAAGCCTAAAATAAAGGGGGGACAAAGGCTCAAAAATAGGAATAGGTTTTTATTATTACAGACTTGCTTATATAAAAGGAATTGTGTTTGCATGGATTTTCTGAAGGAAATAAAAGTCTGAAACTCAAATGTATGTCATTATTTAGTAACATCAATCTCTGATGACTGGCATGAAACCAAGTGTTTTAGGAGTAAGGGATCAAAAAATAAAGTAAATACCTGGATATGTTTTTAAACGTTATATTTTGCATGTACAATGCTTCCTCCAACACCACTAACATATGCTTCAATAAGTTTGAAACATTAGGCAGAGGAACTATTTTACATCAAAAATATATAAAAATAATATAGTAATAAAAAAATAACTAAGCAAAACAACAATTTTACAGGCAACCCATTCTCTAAGCACAATAATGCCCTCCAGGTTGTGTGAGATTGTGGAAATCCACAATAACACACACCCTGTTGGGCATTACTGCTTGCTTAGCACCATTTACTGTTGGGTATGAAATCACTTTGACCAAACCATTTTTTTTTACTAGCAAGCTCATTAGACCAAATATTGATAACATTCTTAAGTTTGCTGTAACCACAAAATGCTGTATCACACCATGTTTTTTTTTCCTTAAAGGCAAACAGCACAGTGCACACTTACAAATAGATAATGTCTAACTTCATGTAAATGAATTAGGTATTGCAAGTGATATTTATTCATAGCATTTTCATCTTTTTATGTATGCATTTGGTGACATGCATTCAAGTGTGACCTGTCATTGTTTTCCTCATTTATTTTACTTTTCTTTTACTAACAGGTAGTGAAGAAAGAAACGTCAGTACTAATATCAGAAATAATTTTGAGGACTTCTGTACATGTGCAACCTGTTAGGGTGTGACATACACACCTGGATGGCTAGTGATTAATGTTCATATTCATTGTAACCTACACTCAGATGACTCCATATTGAATTTCACCATTTTGTTTGTATATTAGCTAGTTTTAGCCAAGCAGCATGGGTCTGTGATCACTTTGGCATTGTTGTGAAGTGCTGTGGCGTTCATAGACGTCCACAGCGTGCCCAGTCCTTCTCACACTCATTCATGTAGCATGGCCTTAAGCTCAATGTCAAAAAGTGCATTGTCATCCCTTTTGGTAAAAACTCTGTACCCATGAACTACCACATAGGCAGTAGTCTACTTAACACCAAAAGTGTGATAAGAGACCTTGGGATACAGGTGGACAGTAGTCTCTCCTTTGATAATCATATCACCACAGTAGTCAGGAAATCCTTCTACGTGGCACACCTCATCACAAAAGGTTTCTCATCCAGGAAAATAGAGGTCATTGTTCCCCTCTACTCGCCACTCAGACCCATTATAGAGTACAATGCCCCTTTTGGTATGTACCTCACAAGACAGCTACTGCAACTGGAAAGACCACAGAAATACCTCACAATGATGATTACTGACCTCAAACAGATGCCCTACACAGACTGTCTCAAAAAACTCCAGCTTTACTCCATCGCATATCGCCTACTCAGAGGCGATCTCTGCTTAACATACAAAGCTATGTCAAACCCAGAGCTGTTGGACATGCTCCACTTAAATAAATTCCAATCCCTCCGAGCTACATGCTCTAGGGACCTAAACCTTGTCACTACAATAAACAGAACATGCTGGAGGGATAGATTTTTGTCCCAGAGACTTCCCATACTCTGGAAGAAACCACCCATCTATGTCAAGCAAAGTTCCTCATTAGCACTCTTCAAGAAAAATCTTGATGATTGGATGGGAAATAGGAAATTCACCATGGGATAACTTCTGTGGCTCTGCTTAACAGGGGCACAGGAAAATAATTTTCATGGGTGGCAAAAGCCAGGGTACCCTTTTTGGCTAGGCTTATGTAGGCTCTAGGAGCCAGTAGCCTAGTACCTACCTATGAACCTATGAACCTATGTGATGAATGTTCACAATCAGCAAAAAAATGGAATACAGAAATGTATTTCATAGTATGTTTGCATTATACTATGATTCATAGACATACATTCAAATAAGCCTAATTTGCACACCAAATGTTTAAATTGGCCTGAATTTACTCCAGGAAGGCAAAGCTGCCCATATTGATTCATGAATAACTGAGATAGGCATCACATTACTTATAGTATCTCAGACATCCAAAAGTAAGAAAAAGTTTATAAAATAAGTAATAGTCATTAACAGGGAAATTATCAGTTCCTGTCATAGTGTTTTAAGGGACAGTTGCAATGCATTTTGAATTGTTTTGTGCTTTTACATTTAATGACTATTTAAGTATTGGGAACTGCTTGCAGTGTGTTTGACATGTGCTTCTTTACACTGAAAATGTAATAATGAACAGTAAATTATTGTTATTCTCCATGCAATTTACATGCTGTTATTGAATTTGCCAGTGCTTACTCTGTATAAGACAGAAGTACAAATATGTCATGGACCTGTTGCTTTAGTAGAGTCAGTGAGGGAAGAGTATCTGTTAGTGGCAGACCGTACTGCATTTTTGGACTGAAACATTTGGAGCTGTGCTCTTTGAAATCACAGCTGTGTTAGGTTGTGTAGTTGTGTTGGTGGCAAGAATAACAGGCTTACACTTTTAACTACTAATGTCATGCAGATAGTGCTGTGGTAAGTGTCTCACAGTAGCCCCTTTTTTACCCTGTATAGTACAGATGGAAAATAAGGGATCCAAGCATAGACATGATAACTTTAGCTATGATAAAATGCTGTTTGATAAAGGTGGGCCCAAACAAAACAAGAGGAGCAAAGTATGGGGCTAAGAAGTTGTTGAAATCAATGCAGTTGGAGGCAGAAACAGATCTCTAGCACAGTGCAAGAAAACAGTAAATTATATGGTAGGACATGCTACAAGCAAGGCCAGGCAGAATGCAATTTAAGCAATTTACAGGATCACTATGGGGGGGGGGGGGCTCCAATTCGTATTAAGCAAACAGCAGGTGATGATATAAATTCCCTCTGTCCATGGTGATGAGTGGGATATAGAAGGTGGTGCAACAGGAATAATTTGAGGTAGTTTGGACACTGTTCCATCAAGGCAAAGTGTGCAGCAGCAGCAACATATGCATTCATCCGCTCCTGAAGGTTGGTTTAAAGTATACACCTTGTAAAGAGTGCTGTCATTAAGCATGTCACATTTCATTATTTAAGTCAGCGTGTACATCAGCTGCTAATGAAAATGATGGCAGACTTCAAGGTAAATGTCCCACCATTCAACCCCTGTAAGCATGCTGCACCATACATTGTTGCAGTATTATTAATGTGTTGTAATGATTTCTTTTACAGACTCAGCTTCAGTAAATATGGATGAACTCAGCAGTAGATTGCATGTTGCTGATGATATAGTTGTATTTATGAGGCAAGCTGATAGGGTCTCTCTCTTCACATGTTAGTAATTCTACACAAAGTTACACTACAACACAGGCTGACATCCCACTCATGCTTTTACACCAGGAACTATGAGAACCTCACTTAAATTCATAGGTTCATAGATCAGTACTAGGCTAACTGCCCTTGCGAGCCATTTATCCCTTGGGAGACTCGAACCCTGCACCTTGTGTTTGTGAGGCAAACACCTTAACCATTAGGCCACCCCCCCCAACCCAACATACTAATAAAGAAATGTTAAATCCAGATCATGGTCATGCAGCAGTGTTAGGTCACTGACAGTAGGATCACCTTCCTCCTCTAGATCACACCATTGGACTAAGTCACCTTACAGTTCTCACAGTAGCCACTCCTCCAGATCTGCCTATCAATAGGAGACTGTGATTTAACATTTCTTTATTAGTATGTTTGTGTAATGAAACTTAAGGATTAGTTGGCGTTTGATGGGGGGCCATATATGCCAAGTTAATCTATATCCTGTTATTACTTTCACTACTTGTAATCTTGTACATTTGTGATTAAATGCAATTGTGTTGTGGGGATAATGGAAGTCTATGTACATATGTTAAGTACATACATACCTCATTACTGCACGAATGAAGAGAGATTCTGACCTCATCAGTATTTTACATGGCACTAAGAAAAACATGTGACATGTATGGAACATATTTCTTTACATATAAATTGAAAATTAAATTTACATTTCTCACTGCTGCCAGTACCTGTTTATTTTGAATACCAACTAAATAATAAAAAAGCAGTTATTAAATACAGCATGCACAACTGCTGACTCATTTATTGAAGTACTACATTTCCAGCATCATTGCACAGGAACCAGCAATCACTCAGGCAAACAGGTAGTAATAAAAAATATATAAACAAGTGTAAACGTAGAGTAAACCGCTCCTCCGCAAACCAAGAATAAAAAGGATAACTATAACAAGACAGCGGAGCGGAACACGGCAGCACAGGATTTAGAATCTTCTTATAATCCTCTTTTGGTACAGATATCCACATAAACACTGTGTAGCATGAAAAAATCCAAGTCAGGAACGTTCAAAAAAGGTTAAAAGCTTTATTTCAGGACAGAACGAGTTAGCGCTTTCACTTATTCAGGCTTCATCAGACTCAACACTACAATGTTCAAACTGATAAAATATATACACTGAACTGGCGGGAAGGCCAATTAAACTATTAAAGCTATATGTCATAAAAAATATATATAACATAAAAAATATATATAAAACCAAGATAGATACACACTCACTAGTATAAAAACATTTGTATGCTTATATACATACTTATAAAAATGCAGAATTAATATGAGGAGGAAAGCTATGTGTGTATGTATGAGTCATTGACCTCATTTATATACCTTTAATCTCCTCATCTTCAGAAAGGGTTTGACAGATAATTTAACATTTAAACCTGGTGGGATGTCGGATCTGAATCTCATGATCCAGAAATTCTCCCTACCTTCTGTATGTGTCCTGACATCCAGGACACATACAGAAGGTAGGGAGAATTTCTGGATCATGAGATTCAGATCCGACATCCCACCAGGTTTAAATGTTAAATTATCTGTCAAACCCTTTCTGAAGATGAGGAGATTAAAGGTATATAAATGAGGTCAATGACTCATACATACACACATAGCTTTCCTCCTCATATTAATTCTGCATTTTTATAAGTATGTATATAAGCATACAAATGTTTTTATACTAGTGAGTCTGTATCTATCTTGGTTTTATATATATTTTTTATGTTATATATATTTTTTATGACATATAGCTTTAATAGTTTAATTGGCCTTCCCGCCAGTTCAGTGTATATATTTTATCAGTTTGAACATTGTAGTGTTGAGTCTGATGAAGCCTGAATAGGTGAAAGCGCTAACTCGTTCTGTCCTGAAATAAAGCTTTTAACCTTTTTTGAACGTTCCTGACTTGGATTTTTTCATGCTACACAGTGTTTATGTGGATATCTGTACCAAAAGAGGATTATAAGAAGATTCTAAATCCTGTGCTGCCGTGTTCCGCTCCGCTGTCTTGTTATAGTTATCCTTTTTAATAAAAAATATATATTATAAGATAACAGAAAATTTCAGATGAACAGTAACAGTAGACAGTGCGCCACATGGCATAGCCCACAGATATGTCTGCATGCATCAGTTATACTCTGTGTTTTTTTTTTTTAAAAAAAGGGAAATACTAACCTGAATGTCCCAGTCCATAGTTCTGGACTGGAAGCCACCTCTTAACCTGTGAAGCCACATGCCATCCATAAGCCTGCTGCATAAGGTCCCTTACTACTGCTGCTGGCTGGTCATCATTAACCATAGTGGGACTAAAACTTGGAGATTCAGTGACAGCATGGGTCACTTCATCACCATACTGGTACATAATCACAACAGGCAGTTAACATCCCGCACGCAGTAGCTGGGTCATAGTGAAAGGCACACTCAGACTTGTCCAGGTACCTGAAAGTGCTCTTCAGGAGACCAAACACCCTCTCAATCACAATATGGTTTTGTCACAGGGATGAGCTATATTTCTCCTCTACAGTTCTAGAAGGATTTCCCACTAGAATCATGAGCCATGGCTCCAGTGAATACTAGTGTGCTACATGTGGGAATCATGTGCTTTGCAGCATGCTGGCCAGAAACAGTGGTGATGCACCCCCGTGTTATCACACACTACCTGGCAATTGATAGATCGGAAACCCTTCCTATTGCTGCACCACCCACCCTGTGGACCAGGAAGGGCCTTAATTTTGACATGGGTGCAACTTATTGTACCAAGTACCTCAAGGAGGTGAGCAATCCCATAAAAGGCACACATAGTCTGAGCTTGGTCCAGAGGTGACACCAGGAAATAAATGTACTGATTCACATGTGCCAAGACTACATCCAGGAACTCTCTTAGTATCCTTGAAGCAGAAGCCTTTGAGTCCCCAAAGGTGTCCCCAGTCTCTGGAAGGTCCATGTAACAAGCATAGTGAGGACTCTACATACTCTGGTATCCATAGGAATAGAAAGTCCACTCATTCATCCACTGCCCCTATTTGTGTCAGACATGTTGACTAAGACCCTTATACTATCCCTGTCCACTCTAAACCTATCAAGGATTTCCTGATTACCAAACTTATAATGAGTAATACTTTTTGGTGGGTGAGCGCCCCTGGGTGCAAGCCGTTTTGGCCCAGCCAAAACAAGCAACTCTGACCTAGAAATGGCAAAGCTTCCTGATAGAGATAGCATTTTTGCCAACTGCAACTCTGATACTATTGGTGAGTCTTCCATTTTTATACCACATCTACAACAAGTGCCGGAAAGTGGTAAAAACTGACTATGAATTGCAATCGATGTAAAACAGCCTTAATTACCTTAAGAATATTTACATCAGTTCTTATTACCAACTCATTATCTGCTCATTTGCATACCTACATTTGGGGACACTGCAAATTGGCATGATTGGCCACCATGAGCTGTGGTTTTGCTGTGCCATTCTTCTTCTGCCCCCGAATTCCCTACTTCATTTACATCACTGATTATGAATACCACCCTATGAATGTACTGATTACTATCATTGCATGTTATCACTGGAAAGAATACTTCTTACTGATAACATTGCTATTTGTACAATTTTAATAGCTTTTATTGTTTATAAAGTATTTATATTTGTTTTTCGTATGCTTTTTAAATTTATTTTTCAGAAAATGCTCTGGAATCCAAAATGGGTGTAGTCTGCTAGAGGTGTGAGATTCTATACCACATAGGTGTTTCAGTGGCAAAACTCCTTCACAGCTACTCCAAAGTAAAGAGGGTTTTTTTTTGGTGAAGTTATCTTTACTAGCAAGTCATTGAGACAGTTAATAAATATTTCCAAATTTCATGTGAGAGTTTGTATTACTTTAGTCAGTATTCTGTAGGCAAAAGAAAGAAAAGGTATGGCATGCCAGCTCAAATAACATTAATTCCCAATGGCTTCAGGTAAAAAGGTATTCTGATGATATGCTTGTATACCAAAACCACAGGGGAAAAAAAGAATGAAAAAAAATCATACATTTTAAGCTTTTTCTGCTTAGACTATATATTTCCAAACTTTTCAGCGAATATTTCACAGATTTTGAATTTGGCCATTTTTTCCTGTGAAATTTCATATTGGATTCCGTAATAGCATTCAGCCTTTGATGAGGTTTGCAGAAAGGTTAATACTTAACAAGTTTAGTGTAGGTATGGCTCCCTATGTCAATTCCTAATGTCAGAAAAGGTAGCTGTAAGTGTGGATGAGGAAGCAGTGTGATATGTTACAAACAACTCTAATTTGGCCTTGTCATAGGAAATCATTGCCTGTTCTGTTTATATTGCTCTGCAAGTCGTGATTCATTTTTTTTTAATCTTGGTATTGTAAGTAAGAATATGAGTTATGATGATGGCTTACCTCCATACAAAAATGTTATTCTTAATTTTTCATTTAGTTGTGACTTTTTTCCAGATGGAACTCAACTTTTTTATAATGGAACCACCAAAAATGCCTTTCTTGCTGTAAGTGAAGCTTCTTTGTTCACCAGTGAGAGTGGGGAGCTCTGAGCAGCCTATCTGTCCCTTGAGGAGTGGTTCCAGCCCAGTGAACTGTAGCTTATGGGCCATTTTGGGCCATTTCCTATCTCTTTCTAACCCCCTGCTTTAAAGCCAGCATTAGCGCACTTTTGCCCTTGTAATTTAAAGTTTGTCCTGTTTTTTGCATTTACCTGTTGAGGCTACACACTCAAGTACGCTAGCCTGTGTTACATATTTACTGCATTTTCCTGCTATTTGTTGAAAAAAAGAAAAACAAAAAAAAAAAATTATCCTTGTTTCCCGTCTTTCCTGACCTAGAGTAGTCCAAATACAGGCTTTGCTGTATTCTGGACTTTTGGAAAGTTCCTGTGTTGCCCATTTCCTTTCTTGGATGGAGGGAGGTTTCTTTGTTCACCAGTGGCAGTGGGGAACTTAGAGCAGCCTATCTATCCCTGGAGGAGTGTTCCCAGCACAAGAATCTGGTAGTCTATTGGCTGTTTTGGGCCAATTTCTAGCTCTTTCAAGTCCTCCTGTATAAAACCCGCTTTGGCGAGGTTTTTGCACTAGTTACTACTCAGCCAAGCTCCTTTTGGTCCGGCAGAGTGGTGCTAGCAGCAGAGAGGCCAAAAGAGTGACTGCTAACCTGATAAAAGTGTTTTTTCCTGCTACTATCTGGGCGACTGTCCGATCTAGCTAAACTGCAAGTATTTCTGCTTCTTGAACTGTTTTAAACTGTTTAAAGTTGTTTTTGCACCTGCACTTTTAAAGTTTGTCCTGTTTGTTGTATTTACCTGTTGAGGCTACACACTCAAGTGCGCTAACCTGTGTTAAACATTTATTGCATTTTCCTGCTGTTTGTTGCAAAAAAAAAAAACAAAACAAAAAAAACAAATAAATTATCCTTGTTTCCCGTCTTTCCTAACCTAGAGTAGTCCAAATACAGGCTTTGCTGTATTCTGGACTTTTGGAAAGTTCCTGTGTTGCCATTTCCTTTCTTGGATTAAGGGAGGCTTCTTTGCTCACCAGTGGCAGTGGGGAGCTTAGAGCAGCCTATCTATCCCTGGAGGAGTGTTCCCAGCACAAGAATCTGGTAGTCTATTGGCCATTTTGGGCCAATTTCTATCTCTTTCAAATCCCCCTGTATAAAACCTGCTTTGGCGAGGGTTTTGCGCTTGTTACTACTCAGCCAAGCTCCTCGTGGTCCTGCAGAGTGGTGCTAGCAGCAGAGAGGCTAAAAGAGCGACTGCTAACCTGATAAAAGTGCTTTTTCCTGCTACTACCTGGGCGACTGTCCGATCTAGCTAAACTGCAAATATTTCTGCTTCTTGAACTGTTTTAAACTGTCTAAAGTTGTTTTTGCACCTGCACTTTTAAAGTTTGTCCTGTTTGTTGCATTTACTTGTTGAGGCTACACACTCAAGTGCGCTAGCCTGTGTTACATATATATTGCAATTTCCTGCTGTTTGTTGCAAAAAAGAAAAAAAAAAAAGTTATCCTTGTTTCCCATCTTTCCTGACCTAGAGTAGTCCAAATACAGGCTTTGCTGTATTCTGGACTTTTGGAAAGTTCCTGTGTTGCCATTTCCTTTCTTGGATAGAGGGAGGCTTCTTTGTTCACCAGTGGCAGTGGGGAGCTTGGAGCAGCCTATCTGTCCCTGGAGGAGTATTCCCAGTGCAGGAATCTGGTAGTCTGTTGGCTGTTTTGGGCCAATTTCTAGCTCTTTCAAGTCCGCCTGTATAAAACCCACTGTAGCGTGGCTTTGCATGATTTTGTGCATAGCGGGGCATCGAGCAGCGCCACTTATTTGGGTTTGAGCCTTGGAACTGATCTAGTTCTCATAATAAACACCCTGTTCCTACGCTAAAGCCTAGTACTTGCTCACTAAAGCAATTATATAAGTCAGCACTAAAAAATTAAAAGCACTACACCCTCACAAACTCCCCATGAGTAACTTCTTCCCCATTGGCCCTTTTTTTTCAATTATAAAGGAATTCCCAATACTATTCTAGCATGTCCAAAGGTCAGTTGTCAGTCTCCTCTCTGGTCCAGCTGGTGAACCTGGGAATCATGAGGCAATGTTACAACTGCCTAATGTACACAGACAACCTTCTCCTCCTCCCAACAAATTCCAACACATGTGAGAGATGCAACCATATAGCCAAACTGGAGGCTAAGCTCTCTCAACTCAGTACTGGCATAACCAGTCAGGAGGAGAAGGAAACTACACTCACTACAATTCCAGTCTCACATAGACCTACCACGATAGCAAACCAAACACATAAACACACAAAAACATACTTGGAGGCTCTAAATAAAAATCTGCCTAAGCAGCAGAGAACTCCAAAGCAGACACCCAAGCAACCGCTACCCCAAAACAAAACACGTGCAACACATAGCTCACAAAGCCAGTGTGCCAAACAGTCACAGCCCTTAAGGCTAAACAACACACCTGATACACTTGTAATAGGTGACTCTATCATCAGGCACACTGACGTCCCGCTCACCAGGCTGAACAAGGAGAAGGTCACGGTGAGCTGCCTATCGGGCACTAGGATCCGCCACATAACACAAGCACTCAGGTCACTCCAAGGCAAGTACAAATATGACTCAGTCATTGTCCATGCTGGTGTGAATAACCTGAGACGTACCTCCTTGGACTACATGAAAAGAGACATAGAGGAGCTCTCTGAGCATGTAGCCCAGGCCGGTATGATCCTGACCTTGAGTATCATCTTACCCTCACCAAAAATGATGCCACAGTATGAAGACAAGATTATCAATTTCAACAATTGGCTTAAGTATTGGTGTCATTCAAAGGGGATCCAATGCCTGTCAGCCTGGGATGACATGCTCGACAAGCCACGATGCTTCACTAGGGACGGCTTGCACCTGTCACCCCTGGGCTTTCGGATATTGGCAAAGGCTCTTGCTACCCCCATAGTGCCTTTTTTAGGCAAGGCTCAAAAGACAAACCCACCTCCATAGGTATCACAAGGGATAAGAAACTAAGAGTAATGCTACTCAATGCCAGAAGTCTAAACCTCAAGATGCACTTTTCGAAACTCTCCTTAGCATGGAGAACATCGATATCTGTGCAGTAACAGAAACCTGGTTCAAGGCTCTCGAGAGCACCCCAGCACTACCAGGTTATACCTCATACCATGCTTTTTGGCCCCAAAACTTGGACTGAACCACAAAAGGAGGGGGAGTATCAATATTCGTCAAAGATCCCCACACCTCCAGGTTGGTGGCACAGCACAAAGCATCAGAGACTATCCATGTGCAACTAACAGTGGGTAAAACTGCCTTCCAGTTTATAGCCTGCTACAGACCACCCTCCCAAACCCAGGAACCACTCGGCCTTCCTGAGAACACTGGAAAATATGAAGGTCTCTCCAAACACCATTATATTGGGTGACTTCAACTACCCAACCATAGACTGGGAGCATTACTCTAGCTCCAACACCCTAGCCCAAAGGTTCCTAGAATTTATAAACTCAAATGCTATGGAACAACTTGTTACCACTCCCACAAGAGGGGAAAACATACTGGACCTGATCATCACCAACATGGGGACTCTATGCTCCAGACCAGAAGTGTATCCCTCACTGGTAAGATCAGACCATAAACTAATCTCACTGGATATTCACATCCCGACCCCACCCCATGCCCAGAAAACCACAGTGAAAAACTTCTCTAAAGCAAATTTCACACTCCTCAAAACCGAGGTGGAATCGTTCAAAGCCCCGGGCCTGTGGATATCTGCCCAGACCACAAAATCCTTTATAAACGCATTCTATGAACACCTTCAGGAATGCATGGATCATGCAATCCCAAATAAAACCAAGACCCAATCCTCCAAAGGCAGACGTCCTGTCTGGTGGACCCCAGCCATAAACAAACTATACAATAGAAGGAGGAAGCTACTACATGTCAGAGCAAAATCCCAAAAAGGGAAGGCATCTCTGATCAGTATTAGCAAAAAACTATGGGCACTCATAAAATCGTCTATGGCCAGCTTCGAGAGAAAAATTGCACAGGACACTAAGGATAATCACAAGGCTTTCTTTAGTTATGTTAGGAACCTGGGTGGGAATTCCCAGATATGCTCAAAATTAGTACAAAATGACAAAAAATACACCGAACCCACAGACATTGCCAACATCCTAGCTGACAGGTTCAGCACAAACCCCCCTCCCTCCCCACCAAAAGGGCTAATATCTATCCCAGCAGACTGCTGCCCCCCTGACATCTCAGATGCTCAGGTAAGAGCTGCCCTCTCCAAAGCAAGAAACACAGCATCAATGGGAACAGATGGTGTCCCGGGCTGCGTCCTACATGAACTCCAAGAAGAGCTAAACCCAAACCTAAAACTACTGTTCAATCTCAGCCTTACTACAGGATATGTACCCAAAGAGTGGCGTACAGCAACAGTGGTCCCTCTCCACAAAGGTGGTGCATCAACGGATCCTGGAAACTATCGCCCCATAAGTTTCACTAGCTTGGTCTGCAAAGCTATGGAAAGGATCACCATGGACCTTATAAATAAAGATATTGGGGACCTACAGACACTGGATCCTACCCAGTTCAGCTTTGTTAAGGGCAGATCCTGCCTCTTAAACCTGGTTGATTTCTTTGAAACAGTCACCAAGGCCATTGACAAGGGGAAGGTGGTCTACACAGCCTACCTGGACCTCGCAAAAGCCTTCGATACAATACCCCACTCGGGCATTATAGATAAGCTCACCAGCTTAAATATAAACCCCTATGTCACTAGATGGGTTGCAAACTGGCTCAAGGACAGAATCCACATGGTTAGAATAGCTGGAGCCATGTCAGACTCCAAACCAGTTACAAGTGGCATCCCCACAAGGCTCAGTCTTGGGACCTCTCTTGTTCGGTATATATTTCTCGGAGGTACAGGCCAACATGGAAGGACTATGGCTGACCAAGTTCGCAGATGACTGCAAACTGGACACCATAATAGACTCTCCAGCCGACACAAGCATCCTCCAAAAGGGCCTCATAGAAACAGACAACTGGTGCCAGAGCCATGGCCTCAAGCTAAACGCCAAAAAGTGTATAGTCATCCCCTTTGGCAAAAACAAAGTGCCCACAAATTACCACATAGGTGGTAATCCATTAAGTACAGAAGAAGTAATTAGGGACCTGGGGACCCAAGTGGATAGCAATCTCTCATTTGACAACCACATGGCCAAAGTGGTTAGAAAAACATTTTATATAGCCCACCTAATCATGAAGGGATTCACATCTAGATCAGGGGAGGTCATCGTGCCTCTTTACTCATCCCTCATCAGGCCCATAATTGAGTACAATGCCCCTTTTGGGATGTACCTTACCAGAAACCTGCAGCAACTGTAAAGACCCCAAAAGTACCTCACCAAGAGGATCAAGGGGCTCAAACAGATGCCGTATGCTGCCCGGTTAAAGAAACTCCAGCTCTACTCAGTGGCATACCGCCTGCTCAGAGGCGATCTGTGCCTGATGTATAAAGCCATGTCCAACCCGGAATTAATGGACATGCTGCATCTCAGAAAATCCAAATCCCATCGAGCTATGCGCTCGAGGGACTTAAACCTCAGCACTGAAATAAATAGGACATGTTGGAGGGACAGATTCATAACCCAAAGGCTCCCTTCACTCTGGAATAAAATCCCAGTCCAGGTTAGGCAGAGTCCCTCATTGACTCTCTTCAAGAGGAATCTTGATGAGTGGATGGGAGATCGTAGGTTTACCCTGGGTATCACTTCTGTGTCACTGTTAGACAGGGGCACAGTATACTAACCTCGAAAAAGGGCATAGCAAAATTAATTTAAAATGGGTGGCGAAAGCCATACACACTCTGGCTAGGCTTATAAATGCCCTAGGGCAGATAGCCTAGTATGAACCTATGAACCTATGAGTCACTTGAAAATCAACTTTTCCTACATGTATACATTACAGTGTCCCATGTAATTAAAATGAATAAAAATGATAATTCCATAGTGAAAACTAGATGTGCAATAAAAACTACTTAATTATGATATTATTTTATTACTGATATTAGATAATTTAGGGTGCGCATTGGTGCAACAGTTAGCATTGTTACCTCACAGCAAAACGTTCTCTGGTTTGATTCTCTGCTGGGGTCCCTTCAGTCCTGTGTCTGTATATCCTTCCTGCATTCACATAGATTTCTTCCAGGTACTCTGTTTTCCTCCCACATTTCAAAAACATGCATCTGGAGTATTTCTCCCCAGGCTTCTGCTGAAAATGGGTTCTGTCCCAGTTGGACTTTCTCGGTAAACAAATGTTAAATAAATAAAATTATGGGGGAGAGGGTTTGACATGTTTGAGAGGATTTAGTAAAGAAGAGAGTTTGCCACAATGGTTAAAGTCTTTGCCTCATGGACACAAAGTACAGGGTTTGATTCTTATCTGAAGTTATTCACTTTGCTTAAAATGGCCCTTCAAGACAGTTAGCCTACTATTCACCTACGAATACTAGTAAATACATTTTTATTTTTATTAATAATGAATGGGAAATTGGAAATTCACTGTGGGTCTGGCCCCCATGTCTCTGACAGACAGGCAGTAATACCCAAACTAAAATCCCTCTCCAGTCTCCACATAACCTCTTGAAACTTCCTACCTAGCACAGTCCTTCCTAATAGATGCCCATGATACATAGGGACCCAACTGGGCTGGATTTCACAGCTAAGCTTATAAAAGCCCTGGTGGTCATTAGCCTAGTATATACCTATGAACTTATGACAAGAAACAGGTGTAGTTATTGAAATGCAATTTGCAAAATATGTAAACTACTTTAAACGATTGCGTAATTGTAATTGCAAGATAGAGATGCAAAGCATGGACCTCATCACGATAGCATAGATAACTATGAACTAACTCTGACAAGTCACCATTTCTTGGTTTTCAGCAAATGTTTCATGCATCATGACACACATACTCATAATAAAAAACTGCCTTGTTTGTACCTTGCTGTTCATAGTGTACTCTACAATTTGCAGAGTAGTTTCTGACCATTATTTGTTCTAAAGGTGCTGCTTGTATCAAATATTGGATTTGTATCTACATAAGATTTAATAAAAGCACCATTTGTTTGCATTTTAAAAAGTGCTGTAACTTTTTTCTCCATGGAAGTCAATATATATTCATTTATGCTCATACACAATGTACTTGGCATTCAGGATATGATCTGTCGCCCGACTATACTTATCACCTCTCTGAAGAATTAGGTTCTTTCTTATAAATATTAATACAAGCAGGTTTCACTTGGTTATGATCTTGCCATCTTTCCATTTATGAAATTATTATTTTTTTAGGAGACTGTATATTCATGACTTCAGTAACGTGATGGGAATATGTAGGGATATTATACTATTAAAATGATAAGGAATATTTACTTTTTTCACTAGCTGAATTTGAAGTCACATAGTTTTTACATCTTGAGTCAAAAGAGTTTTAGCATTAGTCAAGCAAAGGAAAAAAGTTACAGCCTTTCCCATCTCTAGGTGTTAATGATGTACAGATGAAAGTGTTTGACATCAGCTTTCCCTAATATTTAAAAATGCAAATCAGATGTGTGTGTATTCTGTAAATCATAAGGATGATGAAGCAGGAAAGGCTTGGGGGTGTAATAGAAGCATATAATATGATAAGGAAATCTCAGTCCTACCTAGGACCTATACATTTCTCTTAAACTGGCAAAAAGTAGTCATTGTAATCAAGGCTGCATTTTATTTTCTCCCATTAACTATCAGAGCAGTCTTAGTGTGTTCTGTGCTAGCTTGAATTTCCAATGTTTTTGACTCTATCCATCCATAACTCTAAGTACTTTCATGTACATGGTTATATCTTTTTTCAAGCACACAATGGATTTCTGGACGTAATTGTGATGCTAGAACTTTCTTGTCATGTGTCAACTTATGTTTCACTCTGTCTGGTTCAGTTTCTACACACCCCTCCATTTCGCTTTCACTCCCTGAATTCTCATTGCTGCATGATTTTAATTCATTTAAAATGTTTTCACATGACTTCCGTTGCAGATCCTACATCATTATGGCATCCTGTAGATAGCTTTTCTTTCAAACAAGAGTCTCACAACAGGTTACAGATTATTTTTCTATTCATGTATGCATGTATTTATTTATTTATTACCTCTTTGTTGACCAGGAGAATGGGCTGGTCATTAGACCCATCTTAGCCATTGACTGGCTGCAGAAGGCTCAAAAGTGCAATGCATAATATTCAAATAAAATATTACAAAGATTACAGAAGTACCCAAAATTAGGTTATACAACTTATACATGCAGGTGTCATTCTGGAAGGTTCCAGTATGTGTCATCTTGGGGGAAGCACAGGTTTTTCATAATATGAGCTATTTTATATTCATACAGTGTAGGGTCCTATACACTTAATTCATGAATGGAAAGATAAAAGTGATTCCCACGTGGAGCATGCTGTGGACTGTGGACTTAATGTCAGGAATAAATGTGGTGATCTCATGGGCTAGTTAATGATTAACTAGATATATATGGATTGAAAATCTTCCACACAGAGAAGTTTCTTACACTGTTTTGTTTTCGGACCCACTATACTGGTTTAGTGGGTTGCTTGAGTCTTCAAGGATATCACAGCGATTACTCATTTTTTTGTTAGTTACTTACTTACTTAGTTACTACTTGTTAACGAGGTTATGGGCCTGGTGCATGGACACCTTTCAGCTATGACTCAGGCATAGAAACAATTCTTTACAAATGGAAATTTGACCACCAAGAAATATCAACAGTCATATGAAAGTATGCTTATTACATTCTAGTGTTGAAGTATTTGAGGGAACAAACATTAAATTTTAAAAAGAACATGACATCAATGGTTGCTTAAGAGCAATGACGTTTAAGCACAACAGCAGCAAATGGTTTAATATGAATGAACAGCTAGAGCATATGAACATACTGTAGGGCAAAAGATAGTGATGCTTATTTCTGTATGGCAAAGTAAGTTTCAAGGCCCATGAAAGGACGTTTCACTGTTTAAGGAAGGAAGGTGATTGTATTTTATATCAAGCTGCACTGCCAGAAAGGAAGCAGAAACACAAAAATCTCACCTTGTTTATATGATGGATCCCTGGCATGACAGAGATCTGCTGGCGCTTAGTATTTGCAGTGGATTACAAGAGATAGTAAAGGAAGGATGTCGTGCGAGACCTGCTCAGTGCTGCATACTGTATCACTAAACCGAATGGGGTAGTGCCATCAGAGCAGCTATCCAAGCAGTGTTTGAGCAGTGCTGAGACACATTCAGTCCTAAGCCGGGGTGTTCCCAATTGCTGGAACACTATGTAAATGCAGGCACCCAAGAGTCAATGAAAAGGACAGAATTAACTACCAAGGTGAGAATACAGTAGCTGGAAATGGAAAAGGTGGTTTACACTAATACAAAAATTTACAAGCTCTTCCAAGGTAGTAAACTGGTAATTTAACTATGAAAATATACTTTTATCTACAAGCTAGGTTTTTGGTTGTCTCACAGGGAAACACCTTATTGATCTACAAGGGAGGAGAAATGTAGGAGGATCGTACTGTCTTGGATTTTACAATTGTTGTGCAGTTCCCTAAATGTGAAGATTTTAGAAAGGTTTTCCTTTAAACTGTGCAGCCTATTTAAAAGGAAAAGCAGATTTGTTTTGTGTTTTGGGGGCATCTCCAACCTCTGTAGAGTGTGCTGCATTAGATCCACCACTGACCTTTCTCCTTCTTGTTGGAACTATTAGTGTCACTTGAGTGAGATGCTGCTGTCCCTGTTCTTTTTTGTTGTCCGAGTCTATGAATTTGAGAAAAGTTCTCTACCTACTGAGGGGTGTAATTCTCCACAGCTTTCTTTCTATCAATTTTCTGTTTTCTGTGACAATAATTTGGACTTTCGGAATATAAATTTGCAGAGGAGGCTACATTATAATGCCTGTTATGATGCTTGATTATAGGCTTACTGAACTTTATTTGCACCTTGAGACCCCGAGGCTTCAGTCATTAACCACAAGTAATTGCAAATAACATTTATAGAGGCAGTTAAGAGTTTTTATTTTCTGTCATCAGTCCAGACATATGAAACCTTTTCCTTTCCTTTCCTTTCCTTTCCTTTCCTCACCTTTCCTTTCCTCTCCTCTCCTCCCCTTTTCTTTCCTTTCCTTTTCCTTTTCCTTTTTCATTCCTTTCCTTTCCTTTTCCTTTCCTTTCCTTTCCTTTCCTTATCTCTCCTCTCCTTTTCCTTTCCTTTCCTTTCCTTTCCTCTCCTATCCTCTCTTTCCTTTTCACTTTCCTTTCCTTTTCCTTTCCTTATCCTTATCCTTTCCTTTTCCTTTCCATCTCAATATGCAGCTGTTATACTTTTTTCATGTAAAATCAGATCTTTTAAAATTAAATGATTGGAATTTGTTCTTTTGCAAAGATTATGGCTCAGTTCTTATAGTTTTGGCCATGACAGGAATCCCAAAATCTTTTTAGGAGCAATTTAGCATTTTGTTCCCTCAAACAGTACTAAACATCAGAACTATAGAAAAATCGCATAACTTCCTTAAGTAACTTAAAATCAAATAACAATAGTATAAACATAAATGATAATATAAAAAAACACTGACTGTTTTAAAACATTGAATTAAAAAATCAACACATGAAAATATCCACATTATAAAAACATAAGTATAAAAAAACTACTTAACTGTAAATAGAATTAATTGCAACTTGACCACCTGAAGCTTTATTACACCTATAACAGAAACCATATCATTCAAGTATGGAGGGGAGGTACTAGTCACAAAAAGATGCCAATAGAGTTCTCTGTATTCATAGGATCATAGGATGTTACTAGGCTATTGAACCTAAGGCCCTTACAAGCCTAGCCAAGAATTTAACCCATTCCGACAAGTCAGTACCCAATGCCCCTATACCAGGTTTGCTTCATAGTGGCCTCCTCTAATAGGAGCTAGTAACTTTCCTAAAACAAAAAATGCAGCTTAACATCCATAAATTTTAATGTATGTGTCATTATTACTTTGCCTCTTTTTGCTGGAATATATATGCTTATAACTTTGACTTCTAAGGGATTGTCCAGTTTTCCCTATATAAAATGTAGGGCATATCAAACAAATAGTAATTTACACTAAATTTTTTGTATGACAATTTATTTCCCTTTAAAGTTGATAGATCTAGGAAAATGCTCGATGTTAATGTTACAAGAATAAAAACTATACCTAGATTGTGAGCATGTTCAACACTGAAACATACCCTTATCAGTACAAATGATGTAATTTTCTGATTCAAAAAAGTAAAAACGTAATTTTTTTTTCACATTCAGAAACAACAACCTACCAAGTAATTCATGTTAGCCAAAACTGATGTCCACTTTTATACAATGGACTTCTTCACTCATTCTACCATGTTCTGGTAAGGAAGCACCATGGCCTTATTACAGATGGTATAAGTGACTTCTTTCCTTTAGAAAAAATCCATCTCACAAGACAAAATGGGCTGGAATCTCATGGCTCCACTGATATTAACTTCAGTTACAATCCCATGAATTCATTTTAGAGCGAAACCTCTTTCAAAATACATTGTGTTTGTAACATCTACATGGTCTAGAAACATCTTGCCATTAGATAATACCCTAGAAAATCTGACTAGATGACTTTCAGTAAGTGCCTTTTTTGCCAATGTGGATAATTACTATAAAAGTAACTAATGGATAAGGTTGGTTTCCTATACATTGTAGAGTAATATGTACCTCCCCATAATCCTTGCTAATAGTCAAATCTGAATAATGACAAATATCCAGGCTATACTTATACAACATTTTCAAAAATGCTATAGTTGTGTCTACATAATGTAGAAAACTTATACAAAAATTTCAAAAAACTCTATAGTCATATCTGAATAATGTAGAAATAATTTTAATTCATTTCTTCATCAACGTGTAGAATAAAACATCATCAAGATTAGATTCATAGATTAGTACTAGGCTAACTGCCCTTGCGAGCCATTTTAAGCCTAGCCAATTATCCCTTGTGAGACTCAAACCCTGCACCTAGTGTTTGTAAGGCAAACACCTTAACCATTAGGCCACCCTCCCAGATATCGCACATAACATTTTACAAAATACTTATAAACACCTGAAAAAAATATTTTCTTTCCCAATAATGCAGCATAATGTTAGCAGAAAACGGAGCACACATGGCAACCATAGCAAATCCCCTTAATGTTTTTAAGACTATTTCTATAAAACTGAATAACATATAAATGTCACTGTGGGACAATGTGGCATCAGTAAAAAGGGCATCATGAAAATGATTTAAACCCAGCCCATTTGGAGCACTTTTATCTTTGCTATGCCTTTCAAGAACTCATTCCAAGTAGATTTAGAAAGTGTTACCTTCTGTTTTTCTGCCCATCTTAGTATTAACTTCTTTATTTCCTTCTTATAGGTTCATAGGTTCATAGGTTGGTACTAGGCTATCAGCACTAGGGCCTGTACAAGCCTAGCCATAACAATTCCCTGGCTATTTCTTCCCACACTATTTACTTCCCTGGACCCCTGTCTAGCAGAGAGACTGACATGATCACCGGGGTGAATTTCCTTTCTCCCATCCAATCGTCAAGGTTCCTTTTGAAGAGGGCCAAAGAGGCACTCTGCTTGACATGTATGGGTAATCTATTCCAGAGTCTGGGGAGTCTCTGGGTCAGGAACCTATCCCTCCAGCATGTTTTGTTTATTGTGATGACAAGGTTTAGATCCCTGGAGCATGTGGCTCTGAGGGATTGAGATTTCTTTAAGGGTAGCATGTCCAACAGCTCTGGGTTTGATATGGCCTTGTATGTTAAGCAGACATTGTCTCCGAGTAGATGCTATGCGACAGAGTATAGCTGGTGTTTTTTAATGCAGTCAGCGTAGGGCATCTGCTTTAGACCAGTGATTCTTTTAGTGAGGTATTTCTGTGGCCTTGCCAGTTGTTGCAGATGTCTTGAGAGGTATATACCAAATGCGGTGTTGTATTCTATAATGGGTCTAATGAGGGATGAGTACAGTGGGACAATAACCTCCTTTTTTCTGGATGAAAAGCCCTTAGTGATGAGGTGTGACACATAGAAGGATTTCCTGACTGTTGTGGTGATGTGGTTATCGAAGGTGAGACCACTGTCCACCTGTGTCCCTAAGTCTCTTATCACACTTTTGGTGTTAAGTGTGCTGCCACCTATATGGTAATTCACAGATACATGTTTTTTTCCCAAAGGGGATAACTATACATTTCTTGGCACTGAACTTCAGCCCATGGCTCTGGCACCAAGCATCTGTTTCTGTAAGGCCTTTTTGTAGAGTATCCACATCATTTGGGGATTCAATAATGGCTCCCAATTTGCAGTCATCTGCGAACTTTGTTAGCCAGAGTCCCTTAGTGTTGGCCTGTACTTCAGAGAAGTAGATGCCAAACAAGAGCGGTCCCAGGACTGAACCCTGAGGTACTCCACTTGTCACTTGTCTGGAGCTGGATTTGGAGTCGGCTACTTTTACAGTATGGGTTCTATCAGTCAGCCAGTTAGCAACCCATTGGGTGATGTAGGGATTAATGCCCAGCTTAGTAAATGTATCTATGATTTCAGAGTGGGGGATGGTATCAAAGGCCTTGGCAAGGCCTAGATAGGCTGTGTGGACCACCTTACCCTTGTCCATGGCTCTGGAGACTGATTCGAAGAAGTCAATCAGGTTCAGGAGACAAGATCGGCTCTTCATGAACCCAAACTGGGTGGGGTCCAGTGTTTGAAGGTTGCCAATGTCTTTGTTTATAAATTCCATGATAATGCGCTCCATGGCCTTGCAGATAAGGCTTGTCAGACTGATGGGACGGTAGTTTCCAGGATCCAACGTGGATCCCCCCTTGTGGAGTGGGATAACTGTAGCTCTGCACCACTCAGTGGGCATGAAACCTGAGGTGAGGCTATGATTACACATGACACTTAGGTGAGGTGCCAGTTCATATTGTAGTTCATGTAGTACACAACCTGGGATGTCATCTGGTCCCATGGATGCTGTATTCTTAGCTTTGGAGAGTGCATTTTTTACCTGTGTGGCCGTTATTACTGGAATTTGGCAGTCTTCCGATATTGAGATGGGCCAATGCCACTGAATCGATCTGCCAGGATATTGGCAATATCCTTGGGATCAGTATATTTAATGCCTTGGGATCAGTATATTTGATGCCATTCTATTTTAGCTCAGAGCAGATTTGAGCATTGCCATTTAGATTCTTGACATAGTTATAGAATGCCTTGTGGTTGTCTTTGGAATCTTTGTCAATTTTATTTTTGTAACTAGCTTTGGAGGATTTTATGAGGGATCTCAGTTTCATACTGAGGCTGGTAGGGGAGTTTTTTGCATCCTGGGATTTTCCTCTTTTCTGCAACAGTTTCTTCCTTTTGTTGTAAAGTTTGTTTATGGCAGGGGACCACCAGATTGGCTTCCTTTTTTTGGATGAGAGCATCTTGGTTCTATTTGGGATGGCACGATTCATGGATGAGTGGATGTGCTCGTACAGTGCCTTAGTGTAGGATTCAGCAGTTGAACTTTCAGTTCCCATCTGCGTGGGTATCATGAAGTTTGTCACTTCTGACTTGAGTAGCATGAAGCTGGCTTTGGAGAAGTTTTTTATGGAGGTTTCCTTACTGGGGGGTGGGGGTGGGATGTGGATGTTAAGGGTGATTAGCTTAAGGTCAGACCTGACTAATGAGGGGGTGACCATAGGTTTGGACCATCGATTTCCCATGTTGGTAATGGCCATGTCTAGGATATTGGAGCCCCTGCTGGGACTATGGATTAGCTGATCCAGGGCACTGGAATTTATGAATTCCAAGAACCGTTGGGTGAAGGTGTTGTTACACGAGTAGTTTTCCCAGTTAATGGCAAGGTAGTTAAAATCATCCAGTATTAGGGTGTTTTGTTCTATCTTAATATTGTCCAGTATGTTTAGAAAGGTGTAGTGAGGATATTTGGGGTATGGTGGGGGATCTGTAGCAAGCTACACTTTGGATTGCAGTCTTACCTAGTGTTAGTTGCACCTGGAGAATTTCAGATGCATTGTGTTGGGCAACTAGCCTGGTGGTGTGAATATCCTTGGTGAATACTGACACTCCTTCACCTTTAGTATTTCGGTCCTGGTTTGCTGGCCGAAAAGTGTGGTAAGATTTGTAGCCTGGTATTGCAGGGGTGCTCTCTAGAGCTTTGAACCAGGTCTCAGTTACTGCACAGATATCGATGTTCTCCATTTTTAGGAGTGCCCCGAGAGAGTGCATTTTGAGGTTTAGACTTCTAGCAGTGAGTAGCATTATCTTCAGATTTTGCATGATTGTACCTGTTACGGTGGTGGTTTTGTCCTTTGAACTTTGCCTTAAAAATGCACTATAGGGGTGGCAAGAGCCTTAGCCAGTAACCTGAATCCCAGGGGCGACAGGTGCAGACCATCTCTGGCAAAGCATCGTGGTCTGTCGATCATGCCATCCCAGGCAGACAGATACTGGATCCCCTTTGAATGACACCAGAAGCTTAGCCAATTGTTGAAGTCAATCATTTTGTCCTTCTTGTATTTATCTCAATATAATTCTGCATAAAGTGCTCCATATTTATGGGGTGTAGGTTGTTCCTCTTTCCCATCCAATGTATTCCAATATTCTCTTCCACCTTCCCCCAACCCTTGATTTCTTTTTTCTGTAACTATTGTATAATTGCCATAGTCAGCTGTTCATACTGAAGCTATTCACCTTTCCGTATACCATGTCTGTCTTTAATTTGTTCCTCCCAGGGGACTCTTCCCAATCTATATTACAGGTCTTCTTATTAATTAATTTAATTAATTAATTATTTAGTTAATTCCTTGTCACTATCACCGCTTTTGATGCACAGTTTTACACTTGCTTGTAATTTCAGGGTTGTCCCACAATCCCATAAGGAGAAGGCATGTGAAAGCTTCATAATTTACCTTCATTTTTTTAGCTTATGTATTCAATTTTTTTAGCTTTACTGTTAAACTATCCATAGTTCCGGTACCACAAACTAGGCCCCATAAATTATGCTGGAAAATGCTGCTATTGCTGCCACAGTATAGAGGTGAAAAGCTCACATTCCCTATCCATCCCATATCCTGGATAATCTTAGCCTTCCATTTCCTATCCTACTACCCTATCTCACCACGTGAATATATTGCAATACACAAAAACTCATTCCCTCTTCACATACCTTTCAACCTCTTAAACCAAGAAATCAGGACAAAGGCCAAAAAATAGGTGCTCTTTTTAAATAGTGCTCTTACAAACTTAGAAAGTTGATAGACTAACAGGTTTTGTATTAGTATATATTTTCTGAAGGATCTGAAGTCCAAAACTCAAATGTCTGCCATTATTTTCTGATTTAAGTCCTCAATGATTTGCCAGTGATTTGCCCAGAAAACCACAATTGTATGAGAAACAAGACAAAAATATAAGGGAAAAATCTGGACATTCTGTGAAAAACTGGACGTTGGTAGGTATGTTTCTGATCTATTCTTAAAGGAGGTAGAAGCCTAAGCATATATAGGTCAGATCATCATTTGAATAAAATGTATTTTCTCAGTCTAATACTTTATTAGATGATGCCTTTAAAGGGATCTTGAGCTACTCCAAAGGATTCTCTTAGCTGATTTGTTGTTACTCATCCCCATTTTCCTCCATTTTTAGATCCAAATATTTCACACTTTCCTTCTTCCCATTAAATTTTCACATTGGCCTTCCTACTGTAACCTGAAATTCTTTTCTAGACCAAAAGCATTTGAATACTGATTCCACACTAAAATTCCTCCCATACCCCTGCCAACACCAAGTCTAACCTGCCTATAGTGAGCAATCACCTGAAACAAGTTAAAATAATTTCCACGCACGTTGCACACCTGATAGAATGTGTCAAACCCAATGGACTAATACATCAATAACTAAGATGAACAATAAGAGGACTAATGGGTAATTGTGCTTTGTGCCCCATCTAATATGAATGTCCTTGATTAATTCCACATGTACCACCAGCTGTGTCACTGAGCACAGAGCTATAGCTGGCTCAACCTGCCCCCTGTGCCGGTACCACAAACTAGGGCTACATCCCCTCTGATCTTCAGCTGAAGGGCAAGAAAAAAGGACTTCTGCAAAAGTACCCAGTCTATATGCTACAGTTTATACCCTGCATGGGGCACTGTAATGCTCAGGTTTTTGTTTAAAAAAAGGGAAACAAATATGTTCTCTTTTAAACTGTATCAAACTGCTTGATATAAATGTAACAACAGTTTATACCCCATACAGGGTGCTATATTGCTCAGATTTCAGTTTAAAAAAAAAATATTTTTTTTTTTTTTAATTTTTAAACAGTAGCAAACCTTTACAGTTTGGACCACACATGCAGGCTACAGCTCTCAGGTTTGACTGCAGATTTAATTGCCCCATTCATTCTGTCCATAACAGTACTGCATTAAGTTATTGTAATGAGGAACTATCCAGTTTTAAAACTTGTGGCCATTGTAACACTCTAATCAAAAAGAGCTACTCTACTGAATCAAAAGCTTCCTTCTTTCTCTGTATCAGAAAAAACACTTCTGCTTGAGTCCACCCAGCTTTTTCCACCTGCTTCACAAATTCTCTTTTAACTCCCACCAACTTTCCTCAGCCATATGGCAATTAGCAAGTAATCATTGACCTTGATCCATCAAACTTTTCAGGAATTGATAAGATGGCTGCTAGAATCTTTGCATCTACATATATCAAATAAATTGATCTGTAATTCCGTGACTGTCCCAGCCTTCTTTTGAAATGAAAACTGCAATATCCTTAGTAAATGATATTGACAGTATACCCCTTTCTCATCATGTTAACACATACTCTGCTTAATATTCCAACATTGAGGAGACAAATGTTTTGAAATATTTTGCTAGAATTCCATCATTCCTTGTTTCTTTGGTTTTTTTTTTTTGGTTACTTTTAAGGTCTGAAATCTCATGCCCCATCTCCTCTTCATGTTTGTCATGTATAACCTGAGTTAGAATCTTCTCTTGTTATGTTTCTGGGTGCCCAGATATTCATCTTTAATGAGTATCACTCTAATAGCTCAAGACATACACTGTATGAAAAATATTCCCACATTATCTTCTATATTTGTCATTATCTCTCCTTTGTTTCCCCTCATTTCTGTAATGATCCTTTCTACTTGTTTTTCTTTGGCCCTTTGTCTGACATTATACTGCTATACACCATCAGAAATCCTGTGTAGTTATAAAGCTCCGCCCCTTCAAGTCCTTAAGACATACCTTTTTTAACACCCGCATGACGCTCCCTCATTATTTTCATCTTTCTCCTGTTGTAGCTATCTCAGATGTTTCCTCCATTTTCTGACTTTTCTCTCATCCTCTCTCACCCAATCCCTTCTAACTAATTAAATGCCTTTTCATAAGATTCTTCATTGCATCCCACCAAGTATGTCCAATATGGTCATCTCCCATGTTCTTGTTATTACAGCCTAATACCTATCCTATTCTTTTGTGCCCATTTTGACATCTTTGCTGTGTGCCCTACTGACATGGCTTTCCTCTCCACCTTTAGCATCTATTATTATGTTTTGGAATGTCAGTTCTGCTTATTATTGTAAACACAGTCAGAAAGTCACATGTTGCCTAGGAGTCCAAGCTTCCCTCATCACAAACCTGTCTAGATTGCTAACTTGTATATCTGTTCTTCTAGAAAGGTGCACGCCTGCACTTGTGTTGCAAGCTTGAGATGTCTACCCTTTCTTTGACTTCCTCCCATTGCTTGGGACATGTTTTCATTTCCCTCTGTCTAAACTTTCTATCCATTTTCTAGCTGACAGCTATATTAAAATCTCTCCAAATAAGAACAGATTCACATTGAGGTTTTATAGCCTGCCAGATAGCATTGAAGCCTCAACAAAGACCAGGATGTTCGAGTCTGGGCCATAGATTGCCTCAGCCTTCCAGTCTTGGCCCACTGCATCCAAACCTACTACAGCTCACCTTTCACTATCATCCTCTCTGAGTATTTTACCTGTATGTTTATAGAGCACCTCACCATCATCATTACTCCTCTCTTTCCACCACCTCTAACCATACTGCTTCCCACCATTTCCATTCTCTGCCTCCCAGTTTCAAAGCTTCCATCCTTTTTAAATTTGTTTCCTGCAATAATATCATGTCACCCTTAGCCTCTTTAACTTTCTCCTAATATTATCTATTTTAATTGGATGGCACCCCTAATTTTCCATGATATTATATTTATACTTCTCCACACTCATCCAATTCCCCACCCCCATTCTCCCAGCTTGCTTACCCCCTTTTCTTCTTGGGTTAGGTCTAAAAAGACCTTTGGATCCTCTAAGAACTATGCCTGGCTTGCAAAGCCAAGCTGGTGCTTGAAACACTATGCTGTCTAAATTCAACCACTTCACTCATCAAATGCCAGCCCCACTGGGAACTCCTAGTACCTAATTACAAACCTGCATCCATAACAGAAACACATGCAGACTATGCATCAGCTTCTGACTTACTTCACAAGCATTTTCAAGGAACCATACTGGTCCCCTTAGTAAGGCAGATGTAGTCAACAGTTTCAATATACAAACTACATGTTAAGCATTAACTTCATTCAACATTCCTTGCATATTTTGAAATAGTCAAAGGAGACTATGATGTTCAGCATACACACTATACTTGCACCAAAGTATTTTGCAAACCATGCACCCACTGCATTCCCTTTCTCCAGACACAGAATCCCAAAGTCTTTGTTTATGTCCTCAGCAAAGATGCCAGAGAGATATCAGCTAAAGTCTCGCCTTTGTTTCTGCAATTAAAGCCTCTCAGATATGCATGTGACAATATATACCTCCTTGTTATAGTCATATTGTGATATATACAGCATTGTGATGGCATTTGGTGTATCAAAAAAGTAAATAAGTACCCATACACTTACCAATTTTTTTCAGCTATCCCCACACCATATCTAAATTATTCTAGCAGCTTGGTGTGTAAGGAAGTCCAGCAGTGGTTGTTGTTTCCTCTGACTTTTTTTCTATGTGTTTGTGAAGGTTGAGCTTTTCATCTCCCAGGAGATCTCCTTTCCTCTGCTGAAGAAGATCACATAGCATCTTTCCACCTTCTTTGCAGGGTGCCACCCTTTACTTCAGTGAGAATGTCAGAGGTGGACTTTTGTCTATTTGCACAACTTCCTTCTGCTTTATTGTGGCTATAGTCTCACAGTTTCCATTTGTAAACTGTTTTTTTGCCCACCTGGGAAGTGTTGGGGGACAGAATAGACTTATGTGCAGTCTTGAGAGAAAGTCTCTCCCTTGCCTTTTCCACTTAATCCCTTTTACCTGCCACATCTGGCTGGAGAGCTATATACTCAGTTTCCCTCCCACTTCTTCTATTAGAATACCAGTCCATTTCCTATAAGGTATCATTTTCTGGAGCACCCTGTGAAGTAGCTACTTCTGCTTGTCTTGAACCTCACACATGGACAGCTTATGTTGTGGCCTCTGTTTCCCAGATAAATTGCTGAGACATCTCTGGTTCATAGGTGATTACTAAGATAAAGGCACACAAACCTTTACATGCCTAGCCAACAATTCCCAGCATATGACAACATTATATCTTAACTCCTCAGATATGGGATGGGATAGTATCAGGGTAGTAGGTCTTTGGGTGTTGGACCCCTGAGTCATTTTACAGGCTGCCTCTGACCATAAGGGACATGGGCAGTACCTGGGAGTGAATTTATACTTCCCTGACCATTTATCCAAATTCTTTTTGAAGAGCGTGAGGGGTGTGCTTTGTTTTATGATGATGGAAAGTTTATTCCATAGACGAGGTAGCTTTTGGAATATTACTCTGTCTCTCTCCAGCAAATTCTGTTAGAGTCACAAATAAGTTTCAGGTCTGTAGAATGTGTAACACTTGTATAATTTTTTTGCAAGTTGTTGTTCTTCTTCTTTCAGCTTTTCCCAGTTAGGGGTCGCCACAGCGGAACTCCGGTCTGCTAATGATTGGCAGTAGATTTTTACGGTGTCAAGGTGCCAGCCTGACACCCAACGTTCAACTAAGGCATAACAATTCACGCATGTCTTTCAAACACCACTCAACTGCGGAGAGGACATGCAGACTCCACACCGAAGGCGCTCCAGCCGAGAATCAAATGGGAGAACCTCTTGCTGTGAGGTAAAAATGCTACCGCTGCACCACCGTGGCTTATAATTTTTCTTGCAAGTATGTAATTTTTCTTGCAAGTATGTAACATTTTCATCAGGGCGGGATCAGAGAATGCCTTGTAGGTCAGGCATAAGTCACCTCCCAATAAACAATATGAGACAGAGTAAAGGGATAGGGCTTTTAGTCAGTCTGCATAAGACATCTGTGTTACACTTTGTATTTTTTTAGTGAGAAACCTCTGGGGCCACTGCAGTTGGTGTAAGTGCCTGGTTAGGTACATGCAGAAGAGAGCATTGTACTCAATTATTGGCCTCATAAGGTCTGAGTACAATCTTACTATGACTTCCTTTGATCTTGATGCCAGGCCTTTACTTATAAGTTGAGCCACACAGAATGATTTCCTCACTATCATAGCTACCTGGTGGTTAAAGTTTAGTTTACTGTCTGTCTGTGTTCCTAGGTCCCTCACTATTGGGTCTACTTTTAGCAGTGTGCTATCAATATTGCAATTTGCAGGGATATCTGATTTTCCAAAGGGTATGAGTGCACATTTTTTAGCATTTAGTTTCTGACCATGGTTTTGCTATCGGTCATTTGTCATTTTTAGGCCTGTTTGTCAGCATAATTTGGGGATTCAATGATTGTTCCCATTTTAAAGTCATCAGTGAACTTGGTGGTCTAGAGAACCCCAACACTGTTCTTCACTTCAGAGAAGTATATACCAAACATGAGAGATTCCAGCACTAAGCTCTGTGGGACACAACTAGTAACAAGTTTCTTATCAGAAATGTATTCACTAACAGGACAACATGTGTCGTGTCAGTAAAACAGTTATCTATCCATATGATGATGTATGGGATTTATAACTTAGTAAGTTTATCTATGATCCCCAGTGTGGGGGATTATGTTGAAAGCTTTGGCCAGGTCTAGATAAGTGACAAGCACCATTTTATTCTCATCCATGGGCCTGGTGATTTTCTCTAAGAAGTCCACCAGATTGAACAGGCAAGGGCTTCCTTTGACAAAGCCAAATTGGCTCTGGTCTAGTGTTCGGAGATTTCCTATGTCATTATTGGTCAGGTCCATGATAATTCTCTTCATGGCCTTGCAGATAAGTCTGGTGAAGCTCATGGGTCTGTAGTTCCCTGGGTTAGTTGAGCACCATCTTTGTGAAGAGGGATGACTATTGCAGTCCTCAATTCCTCTGGGACAAAGTCTGCCCAGATGCTGTAGTTAAAGTTGTTTTTTAGTGGCCCTGATAGATTCTGTTTTAAGCTACTTAAGAAACATCCTGGAATGTTGTCAGGACCCATAGAGACCATGTTTTTGGCTTTAATGAGAGCAGTAAGGACCTGTTCCCTTAAAATGACTGGTAGGGGGTGGTTGCAGATATTTCTTTGGGTGTGGTTGGAGGGGAAGGGGGGAATGTTTGAAATGAACTTTTCAGCCTACAGGTTTGCTAGAGTTTCAGGCTGGGTAAGTGCTGCCATTCATGACTAACTTGGCATATTGCTGAGCATTTCCCCTGAGGTTAATTTGAAAAAAGCAGTATAGTTATTTTTCACCTGGGAGGTTATCTTTGCCTCACAGTTTGCTTTAGCAGATTTGACTAGCTTTTTTATATTTTATTTATTTAGACTGGTGAGTGTCTCTTTGTATTGTTTTGTCTGTTCATTCTTGGCTTGGGAGATGATTTTTTTCCCTTTTGTTGAATAGCCTATTTATGCTAAGGGTCCACTAGGGTGGTTTATTTTTGCCAGTAATCATATGTTTGTCTCGGACAGGTACTGCCTCCATTATACAACTATGAATGTTTTTTCTTTTGTGCACAGCTCAGAGTAGGCCTCAATGTCATCTTGGTTTGGAAGGGCTTGGAAGTTTAATAAGCTGTCAATGAGTTTGAGGTAATTGGCCTTAGTAAAGTTCTTAACAGGTTTGGAGCTTGTTGGGGGTTCTAGGTTAGTTTTAATACTAAACAAGATCATTTTGTAGTTAGATCTTACCAGGGAGAAGTTAATACATTGGAGGGAGCAACATCTCCCCATGATTGTGAGTACCAGGTCTAAGATATTTTTACCTCTAGTTGAGGAGCTAACTAGTTGTTCGAGGGTGTTTGTATTAACAAAGCCAAAAAACTCTGAGCAAGTGAATCATGGGTCAAATAATTCTCCCAGTTTATGAAAGGGTAGTTGAAGTCACTCAAGTATGATCTTAGACTGAATGTTAAAAGATCCCAGTAGGTTTAGATAGGAGGTGTGGTTTTCCAAAATCATGTTAGGGGATTTGAATTTAGCAAGGATATGATAGGGGGTCGCACCTATGGTTAGTTTGGCAACTCAAATCAAGTGATTCATATTATTGGACTAGCCTAGCACTATACTTATTCTTTATAAACACTGAAACACCTCCTTCCTTTATTTTATCCTGAGCTGATGGGGATCAAAATGTATGAAAGGCATTATAGCCTTTTATGCTTGGGGTGCTTTCCATGGTTTTCACCATGTTTCTGTGACTGCATGTGTCTGCATTGTCCTGGGTGAAGAGTTCTTCCAGGGAGTGCAGTTTTTTATCTAAACTCCTAACACTGAGTAGCAGTACCTTTAGGTAGTTATGAGTGATTTTTGTTATGTTGGAGGGTTTAACAACTTGGCACAGCCTAAAAACGACAATATGGGGATAGAAAAAGTTTTTGCCAATATTCAGAAGCAAGTAGTGACAAGTGTAAACCATCTCTGGCAAAGCATCATGGTTTGCTGATCATGTCTCCCCAGGCTGACAGATATTGGATCACCTTTTTGTGACAACAGAAACAAAGCCAATTGTTGAAGTCAATCATTTTTTTGCTGGTACTGTGGCATCATCATTGGAGAAGGTAGAATGCTATTCAAGGCTAGATTCATACCCACCTGGTCACATATTCTAAAAGCTCCATCATGTCTCTCTTCATATAGTCCAGTGAGGTACATCTTAGTTCATTTACACCCACATGGACTATGACCATGTCATACTGGTACTTGTGGACCTACATGCATGTTCGATCTGGTGGATCCTGGCTCCAGACAGATAGCCAACAGTGATCTTCTCTTTTGTTTAGCCTGGTAAGGGGGACATTAATATGTTTTACAATGTAATCCCCAATAACTAGAGTGTTTGGCTGTGTGACATGTTGCCTTATGGGCTTAGAAGCAGGGCTACTATGATTTTCAGAGTTATGTGTTGTGTGAGACACTGTCTTTTTTGATTGTGCACAGGGCCACTGAAAGATGCTTTTAGGAGGTCTTTGAGATTTGGGTAGATTACATGTGACTACCTCCACATACGTAGGTCTGTGTGTTTGTCCATCAGTGTTGGTAGTGAATGTTTTGGGTTTGCATTTTTCATGTGTGTATGTGAGAGCTTTGCCTCTAATGACATTGTGCATCTACACCTCTCTCTCACTGTGTTTGTCTGTTCTAAAATTAAATGGTTGTCGGTGAACGTGAGTCAGTTACTACACTGCTTCAGAATGCTCATATCTACCAGGCCAGAAACAAAGATGACAGGGAAGCACCTATGCATTACACCAGATCCTTAGTAGATGCGAAAGAGTAGAGGCGAGTCACTTAAAGGACTATGTAAGAGTGTTTAGCAGTATACTATAAGATGACCTGTGGTGGTGCTGCCTTCTGCAAAAACTGACAGCTCTTCAAGCAGTTATGAACAGAGGTAGAGTATGGAGAGTATTTCCTAAAGAGGATTTTAAACTGGAGAAGTTTGCTTATATACAAGGTACAGCTAATTGCATTTGTTCGATGCACAAATGCAAAGCTTTTAAAACAGCAGGATGAAAGACTTTTACACAGTTAAGCCCTCAGGTCAATCAGATAAATAAACAATAAGCCTTGGAATGGAAAGTAGTTTTTGCTGATCCCCTTGTACTACAAAAGCTCAGCTGATGAGGCAATGGAGGAAAAATAGGCCAATCACTTCAGTCCCAACCTTACGTCATTGAACGCCACTCATCGCTGATGAAGAGATTTGAAATAATCTTAATAAATTCATTCCACTTGAACACCATGAAGCAGGTAAATATTATTTAGAGGCTAGTCTTTGGCTGCATATGACTGTATCTTGCTTACAACCTGTGTGAATCTCCTGCCTCCTTATGCTCCTCCCCTCTCTGTAAATTCTATCTAGCTTCCTGTTCATGTCAACAGAAGCATTCAAAGCACAAAGAAATTTACTATGAAAGTATAACAACAGATCTGAGTACATTGTTGTCGCTGGTACCTCAAACAGTCTTTTGTTTACTCTGTCAGTTTTCTAACTTGTTTATTTTGGAAGTAGCATTTTAATCTCACACTGTAACTAATGTATATACAACAGTTTGTCTGATACATTATCTTTTTTTTCATTTAGATCTCATTCCACATCATGCAGAAATGTAGTATTTGCTAATTCGTAATCCATTACTACAGGCCCCAAGTCTCTAGGGAAATATCTGCAGCATATCTAACATGTCTATCTTCATTTCCATCTTTGTAAGCTCACCTGTCATCTTTGATGTTGTATGGATAATGTTTATAATCACCTTCTCCATCATTCAGAATATTTTCTTGCCTTGGACGTAATACGTTCTCTGTCAGTGTCACTCAAAGCTAGGAGTTACCCTCCTAACACACGCAATTTTTCTGTAATGTGAGCATTGTTTATCATTTTCCTTTTTTTTTGGAATATGAAGTTAAGTTGACCTTTTCAACTCTAATGGCAAGTGTCATATTTTGCAAATTTGCTGAAACTGTACTCTGAGAACTGTAGCAGCATAACTTTATAGTATTTTCAGCAATCCAGATGGATTTCTGTTACTTTCTGTGGCTTTGTTATTAATATGGCTTTCAAGGGCACATTTAACTTAATTCTCCAACATGTCTTACTGCAGTTCAAAGAGCACACTATATTATACATTATGTTATGGCCCTTTTTATCTAGTCCTTTTGTATATTCTTGCCACCATTTCTTAACAACTTTTGCTTCTGTTGGGTTACTCCCATCTTTGTTTTTTATCACCCTCAGTTTTACCTGGAAGTTTGCTTTAATAACAACAATCTTCTTGAGCAAATCTCTCATCTTTTCCATTAATATCACTAATCTTCTTCTTCAGATTTCTTTTTTCCATGTTATTGTTCCCTTCCAGTTCTTTGCATTGCTCTTTTAAATATGCCTGCATATCTCTCATTGCTGTTGCATGAAATTCTGCATTCAGTTTGTCATATTTTTTAAATATTTCAGTGGTCTTTGATTTTTTTTCTTTTCCACTGGTGCAACAGACAGCCATTTAGCTTTTTTTAATTTTGTTTACCCCCTTTTGGACAATATTATGAATTTCTGCTCATAGTTCTGCAGATGCTGTATCCACATCTAATCTTGTAAATATACTGATCAACTCCCCTACATATTCACTTGAACATTGTTGAACTCATTTCTCAGTGGCCAAGATGATTTTCTTATTTTCTTTAATTTATTTCAAGTTTTGCAATAAGACACTGATGGTCTGATGCACAGTCAGCTCCAGGTCTTGTTTTTGCTTGACTATACAGAACTCCTCCAACTCTGACAGCAGAAATATAATGTCAGTCTGATTTCAGTAAGGACCATCTTGTGATAGCCATGTGTAAAACCACCTCTTAAGCTGTTGAAAGAGAGCAATTGTTATTGCCAGTGTGTCATCTTGGTGCAATTCTACCTCTGTGTCATGCATCGTTTCATACTCCAAGGCCAAACCTGCCATTGTTCCAGCTTTAGCATTTAACTCACTTACGAGTAATGTAGTATTTTTTGTTTTGTTTACAAAATCAGCTGCACATCCTCATAAACTGATCAGCTCCCTCCTGTTCAGCATCTGTAGGTAACAATTATTTTTTTATCACTTTTAGTATTGAATGTCTTGTCTTGTAGTTTGATTGGGATCAGTCTATCATTTCGGGGTTGTAATTGAGCACTGCTCTTAATGCCTTTTTTAAATTAACTTTGAGGGATATTACATGGGTTCTGCAAGATTCTTAACCACACTAGAAGATCTGATGACATGACTATCTGATATACAATGGCCCATTCTAGTCCATTTCAGTTTACTAATTCCCAAGATGCAGTTCTTGTCATCTTACCCTTAACCACCTCAAGTTTACTGGGGTTTATAATTCGTATATTAAAATTCCACTGTTGTGAAGTTCTATGCAACATAAGCATTTTCTTTCCCTTTAAGAATCTCAACAGATAGACATCTGTTTGACATTAAATTCATCTGTGTGATTAACTCTAGCATTGGCCATAATTGTCCTCTGATCTGGTCTAGTAGTATATCTTTGGAGCTGAGGGTCTCTTCTCTTCCAGTTCAGTGTCAGTTCAACACATTTCTTATTGCTTTTGAACATAGGGATGTTGTGGCAAAAAAAAAAAAAACTAGAGTGACTTCTCCATTATACCACTCCAGCTAGCTATCTCAGCAGCTTCACCAACAACTCCCTCTCCTTTGACCACCATGTAGCATTAGTAGCCAGAAAATCCAGGTATCTTCCAGAAAATCCAGGTATCTTCCCCATCTGATATCTAAAGGCATCTCACCTGATCAGACCGATTATAGTTTACAGACTCCCAATTAGCATGTGTATCTATCCAGATACTTCACACAGAATAAAATGCCTCTACAGCTCCTAACTAAAAAAATTACTTGTTTAAAGAACCTTAACTACAAAGAAAGCCTTGACACCTTATCTGTGCACTTTGTCTCTTATACTTTGATATGCAGTTATTTACTTGTCACATTTTATGCCATTAGGAACTCAACCCTACTTGAATTCTTAAATCTCCAAAATTCAACAGCTCCCCTACTATTTAAACCAAGTATTTAAATCTGTAGTAAAACATAAAAACATGTTGCGAGAACAGCCATATTACTCAATGTTTTCCTACATCTGAAATGGATTGCCTTTACTTATAAAACATTTCTGATGAAGTTCACATCAAATAAAGTGAATGAAAGCGCTAAGCTTGGTGTTCCATACTTTATTCAGCCAAATTGAACTTATCTTCGAAAGTTTTTTTTACTTGTAAAACATAGTGGCAGCCTCATATCCTTCATGTTTCACCTGTACAACTGGATAAACATACACACATTCATTTTAGACCTGACCAGCTTTACCTTTCTGGAAACTGGGAGTACTTCATAAAGGTGGATACTGGCAAGGTGGTGTCTGACTTACTTGCCTTGTACTTCCCATGATCTCATGACTCTATGATGCTACCAGAATGTTCCTTGCTGTTGTCAGCTGCAGAGTCTATGTCCTCATACCAGATTCAAGCAATGAATAAGCAGACTGATTTAAAATAATCCATAGTTGTGCAGTTTGCCAGTATTTGCTGGTCCAGGACTTGAGAATCTAATGATAACTGCAAACTGAGTAACATAATTCTACAGGGTGGTACACAAATGATGCATATCAGATAGGCAGTTATGACCTAATCCTTTCTATTACTAAAAGTAGCATTGTGATAGTCTGCAAAAAAGGGCACTGTAATACCTGGCTTGCCTGAAAAAGTCCATTTGGATCAGTGCTGTATCCCAGATAACAAATCTAAATAAAGTAAAATAAAATAAAATCAATCTTTACATAATAACTACTCTCAACATCATTAAAGATCTAGGAACAATAGTTGATAACAGTTTAAACACTGAGTGTATATAGCAAAGAAAGAAAGGCATTTTTGGAACCCATCTAATACTGAAGAGCATGCCTGGTCACTCAAGTCAGGATCACTGCAGCAATATTTACATCAATGTTCCATTGTGGTGTTGGCCAAGTGCTTTCTTTACCTGGTGAAATCTTTTTTGATGTGAACATTCACGGAAATGAAGTTTGGTGGCTTGGGATCAATGAAGTCAGGTTGGCTGTAATGAATCTTCAATGCACTGATATAGGCCCAATTATTACTTAACACTCTCTTTTAGAAAGAGCAGTAGGGTAAAATATTTATGTATAAATCAATATTTTCAAAATAAACTGAAGTAATCTGTATCTACAGTTAAAAAATGAAGCAACGTCTGTGCAATAAAGATAGCCTCATAGACTAAGGACAACTCAAGGCATTCCACAGCTATGTCCAAAACCTCAAAGTCAGCACACATCAGTGTGCCAAACCAGTGGTCAGTAGTGCCACCCAAACTAAGCAGAGAGGCATAATTAATTTGCTGGCTGAAAATTTCAAGAGATGCTTCACCCCTGCCATACCTCTCAACATAATTCTCAGCTGTCTAGATTTTTTCAGAATGTCCAGATGTTTGCCTCATATTATTAGTCTGTTCCTATTAAAATTTGTAGTTTTCTGGACTTTTGTTGCAAATCAATGAGGTGTGAATTCACTAAATGTCAGGCATTTGAGTTTCAAACTTCATATTCTACAGAAAATTCATGATAACACGGTATCTTTTATTCTAGCAACTTTCTAAGTTTATGAGAACAATATTTAAAATTTGTCACTAGTTTTGCAGCTTTGTTCCCCAATTTTTTTTACTTTGTCCATATATTTTGTGCTAAGACGTTAAAATGTATTCCTCTCAGCTGTACAGATTTTTGCAGAATATCTACATTTTTGTCTCATATTTTAGTCCATTTTTCATAAAATTGGGGTTTTCTAACAAATCATTCAAGGTTTAAGTCAGAAAATAATGACATCCATTTGAGTTTCAGACTTCATACCCTTCAGAAAATCCATGCTAATGCAAAACCTGTTGTTCTATTTACTTACTAAGTTAGTAAGAGCAATATTTTAAAATTGTCCCTCTTTCTGGACTTTTGTCCCCACATTATTTATGTCTTTGTCCAGATTTCTTGATCTTAGAGTTTGAAAGGTATGACCCCATTCTCCCCTTCCACCCCAATGAAATGCATACTAGCATAACCTTCCAACTTTTTTCTCCCTGTTCTAGGGCCTTTGGATGACTACTGCAAATGGGAAGCTATCACAGATTCCCCCTATGATACAAACATCTTACAAGAGGGTCTAACACAGACAAATGATTGGTGCCATAGTCATGGATTACAACTCAAAGCCAATAAATGCATTTCGTAACTTTTAGAAAAACTGCCACCCAGGCTAATTTCTCCATCAATACAACATCCCTAACAGTTGTACCAGTAGTCAGGGAACTGGGAACATATGTAGACAGTAAACTGGCCTTTGACCAACATGTGGCCAAGGTAGTAAGAAAATCATTCTAGGTCACCCAACTTATACATTCATAGATTAGTACTAGGCTAACTGCCCTTCTGGGCCTTTCTTCGCCTATCCAATTACCATATGTGAGAATCCATAATGTAAACACCTCACTCATCACACCAACCTCCTACCATAAAGACTTAATAGGGTCATAGATTAGTACTATGCTAACTGCTCTGGTAGGCCATTTTAAGCCTAGCCAATTACCCATGTGATATAAATTTCATTCTCTATAATGTTTTGTGGCCCATGCTTCCAATGCCTCTCAGCCACCCCAATTTTTTAATGCCTGCACAACCCCCATTGCAGCAGCCCTGCTGCACAACTATGCCCCCGTCTACAATGGGGGGGAGGGCATCCTCTCCCTGAGCTATGCCTAACTTCATTGTAGCAATGTTACTGTGTCTTGAGGATCCTACAGTGTCATTTGTTTTCCTGTCCTTGCAGCACCAGTGTGCCTACCAGGATCGGGCACATTTATGTCTTTGGATTTGTGCACCCAGCTGTCTTTTTTGTTTTTTAACCAATCTCTATGAGATATACTAAATAAAATACAGTCTGTATATCAGTGTCACCTTGGTAACATTTTGTGAAAATAGGATCCACCTCATGAAGGTACTCACCAAGACTTGAGGATGAATTCAGTTCTAGTAATACTACTCCCCTTTGCTTGCTAATTTTATCATTTCTCCATTCTGACCCTGCTTACAGAGGAAGTAATGTGATGTGCAAGGAGATGCTTTCAGTAGTACCACCAATTATTGAATTTCTGCAAAAATTGTTATTCTTTTTTTGTCCCCTTTATAGAGATAAATGAGATGGATAAAACATCTGCTTTAAAGCCGTGAAAGTCCTTTATTTGGGAAATTTACCACAATGCCTGTTTTATAAAAGACTTTTATTGCATCTACTTTATGATAGTTTTTGCAGCAGTATCTTCATTTACAGCAAATAAAGGGTGATTTTGTAGCTGTTTAGAGCATGTACTGTCTCTGTAGGTTGGACATTCAAAAGAATAAATTCCAAGAGTCTTGAAAACTCATCTTGTTTGTTCAGCCTTTTCCCCATGCAGAGAATATCATCCATCACTATACAGAGAATATCATCCATGGATGGAGACTTTTCAAACCACAGTTTTGCCTAGACATTTAAAGAGTTATATGGAATGGAACAGGAAACTGATGACAGGGGAGTTAACTTTAAGGAAGATGTTTTTTCCACTATTAGAGCCAAAAAACAGTTGGTAAGATTGTCAAGTGCAGCAACCCCTTGTACTATTTATTTGTCCAGAAACAAAAAAAAAGCTCACGAGGTACCACTTTGCCAAAGGAGCTCAAATAGAAGGAAACCACTTGTAGTAAATGTACATAATATACTAAATCCACTTAGACCAGTCAAGCCATGATGCAAAAGTAGTAAAAACCACGTTTATTCATAACATAAGAAGGCTGAGCATTTTCATCCTAAGTAACTGGACTTCTTCAGAACTGTCATGACACACAGACAACTCCTTTTTTATTTATTTATTTATTTTACATTGGTTGACTGGGATAATCCAATTGGATTTATATCCATTTTCAGTGGAGACCAGGAAGAAAAGCTCCAAGATAATAATACACATTGAACATTTAGTAAATGCTAGTTTCAAGCAGATTACAGTCATAAGACAAAGGCCTTTGACACCATTCCCTATTCTGGTATTATAGACAAGCTCACCAGCCTGAACATAAACCCCTACATCACAAGATGGGTTGCCAACTGGCTCATGGACAGAACCCACATAGTGAGAGTTGCGGGAGCTAGGTCCGACTCTAAACTGGTTACAAGTGGCATTCCCCAGGGCTCAGTCCTAGGACCCCTCCTGTTCGGCATATACTTCTCAGAGGTAAAAGCAAGCACAAGAGGACTATGGCTGACCAAGTTCGCAGACGACGGCAAACTAGAGGCTATAACTGACTCTCTGGCTGATACAGACATCCTCCAAAAGGGTCTCACTGAGACAGATACTTAGTATTAAAATCATGGCCTCAAGATAAATGCCAAAAAGTGCATAGTCATCCCCTTTGGAAAAAATAAAGTACCCACAAACTACCACATAGGTGGTAGTCCCCTAAATACGGAAGATGTAATAAGGGATTTGGGGATCCAAGTAGATTGTAATATCTCCTTTGATAATCACATTGCCAAAGGGGTTAGAAAATCATTCTATGTGGCCCACCTAATCACAAAAGGGTTCTCATCCAGATCAAAAGAGGTCATTGTGCCTCTCTACTCATCATTCATCAGACCCATCATAGTGTACAATGCCCCATTTGGGATGTACCTTATAAGACACCTGCAACAGCTGGAAAGACCACAGAAGTACCTCACCAAGAGGATCACTGGCCTCAAACAGATGCCCTATGCAGCTCAACTGAAGAAACTCCAGCTGTACTCGGTTGTATACCGCCTACTCAGAGGTAATCTTTGCCTGACATATAAGGCCATGTCCAACCCAAAATTGATAGACATGCTCCACCTAAAGAAAATCTTATCCCCTCGATTCACATGCTCTAGGGATCTAAACCTCACCACAATAAATAGGATGTGCTGGAGGGATATATGCCTGTCCCAGAGACTTCCTATGCTTTGGAACAAGATCCCAATCTACATTAGGCGGAGATCCTCGCTAACACCCTTCAAGAGAAACCTTGACGAGTGAATGGGAAACAGAAAGTTTACCCCAGGGATCACTTCAGTGGCTCTGCTTGACAGAGGCACAGGGAACTAATCTAAGGGCGCAGCAAAAACCAACACATTCTGGCTAGGCTTATAAATGCCTTCGGGCAGATAGCCTAGTACCTACTTATGAACCTATGAACCTGTAAGCAATACCAGCATTTAGCACATAAAGTACTAACTTATTATAAAACACTTTGAAAATAATGTTATATTTTGTAAAGTTATATACACATAACATTACATTCAGGTTTAAGACACATTGAGCAGCAGTTGACCCTTCGTGAAATGGTGTGGTAGAAAAAAAGTTAGAAGTATTTGAAGGTAAGGCACCTAAGTAATAGAGAAGTATTTATAACCAAAGGAAGATTGATAAACCACATGATCAGTTAACTAAAATCATAACATTTTAAAGTGTAAACAATTAAATGCACTCAAGTAAAACCAAATACAGAAAAATGCACAAGATTCTTATCATAAGAAATTGAAAGGTAATTTAAAAAACATTTATAAACAAAGTAAACTGTTAAAATATGTTCAATAGACATTGATTTACAGTTGAATTACGTCCTTTATCATTGGCAACATTTAATGTAAGCTGCCAAAACAATTCCATCATTTCAAGTTGAGTTTCCAAGTTTAAATAATTTAGCAATTTACAAAGTATGTTGGACAGGTTTCAGATTAACATGTTGAAAGTATGCAGCCTCCAAGTGGACAACTTATACTTAACTGAGTGTTTATGTAGATGAGTTGTTCATAAAGGTTTATACATTTTTAAATTTCCAAATGGGCTTGTTGCAGGCATGGATGCACTTAAAGAAATGTTTTTAACTTTTTGACAGACACAGTTTTGAACTTATACAATTTGTTATTAAGTTTAATAATCAACTTAATTGTTTGTTTAATGAGAATAGTGATGTTAATGAGAGAACTATGGAAGACTTGCTTTTTAAACAATATAATGCTAAATATAATGCTATCTTTGACAAAGTTAAGCAGCAGGTGAATGTGAATTTAAAAAGGAAACAGAAAAAGTTGATAGAGATCAGAATGATTATTCAAAATCCAAAGCATACCTCCTTCCCCCTTCTAATGGTAAAAGTAATGATGTACTGTAGAATGTTACTAATGTAGATTACACCCCCCATCTACCCATACAGGTACATCATCCTCCTCTTGAGGAAGGACAGGGTAAATTTAACACCCAGGATTTTGAACCTGATTATTCACCTTTGAAGAGGTCGAAAGGCTGGCCAACCAGAGTAGGGAAGGTGTTTTTTTAAAGAACTCATTAACACACCCAAGATCCAGCTATAATAGACAGGGGAGGGGAAGAATGAGAAGGGGCAGAAACTGGAGGAATTAACTAGTATGTGTGATTCATTTAGTACGGAAACTAATATTTCAGGTATTATTCAGACCTACAGTGGCATTTTGTTAACACACCAGGGATTTAACATTTTTAATTACTCAGACTTTATTATCACACCAGTATACTTTTCCCTTTTCAATAAGGGATTTCAGTTTTTCCTACTCCTAAATTTAACATTGTGGACACTATTATTGAACTTAAATTATATACACGTAAGTTGATTTTTTTTTATCAATCTTGATGCTAAGAAATCTTCTGAGTATGACAAGTCTGTTTTAACCACCACCTCTAATAATAAACTCTTAAGGAAAAAGAGTGTATACAATCCACCTTTGAATAAGACGTTAGCTGTTTTTAAAAAGGCCTGTGAAAAATAAATTTACAATTTGAAACAGTTCCATGAATCTTATATGTCTAACTTAACTAAGGAAGAAAAGGAAATCATGATGGAGCTAAGGAGTAATCCATTAATCAGAGTTATGAAGCTAGACAAGGATCGGGGAATTGTTATAGTAGAGAAAGATGACTATGTCTGTAGAACTTACAATCTTTCGCAGGACACTGAGAAATAGCGTTGTTTCGTGTTGCAACATTTTTATTGCATACAGAAAGATTTATCTTTTTTTAGAAGATGCACTCATGCAAGGTAGCATTGAGGTGGACACTTAGCAGATTCTTACTTAACAAATCCCCTTATATTCCTACTTTGTTTGGTATACCCAAAATACACAAGGACATTCGCTGTCTCCCATATAGGCTTATCGTGTCAGCCAATAATTCTAAGATGTATCCTTTTGCTGTCTACATTGACCATATAATTAAAGATTATATTTCATCTGTGTATCACATTCTTAAAGATTCATGGGACATTTTGGATAAGATGAAAACACACATCTTGAGTATATGTAGTGTTTTTTCCACCATTGATATAATGGATCTTTTTTCATCTATTCCTCACGCTTATGGTTTGGAATTATTTTTTGAAGCTATTACAGATCTTACCTCATTAGATGGTTCCACTGTTAATTTCATCATTGAACTTATGGAATTAGTTTTTTTTTTTTCAAAACAGGTTTATTGTTTTAACATATAAGAGAACTATCATAACAATTTTATACAAGTAATTAAAAATAGGTATTATTATAATATTCAACAAAACAACTAAAGTATTTACAAAGACATCCACTACAATCAGATCAATTAATTAAACTAAAATACCGTGCTATTGAAATTAGAATTTTTTTAACAAATTTTGTAAATTATCCCATACAATATAATATGATGTATTTCTAGTTGTTCTCATTCTAATTGTGCTTATTTCCATATGGCACATTATATTCATAACATTTTTAAATTCATTGAACGAAGGAGGTGTATCTGAAATCCAATTTCTAGTTATTATTTTCCTGGCCACTGCTAGGATAGACCATAACAAGGGAAGCTTAATCTTTTTAACACATTGAGGTACATGTGTGTTGAATAATATAAGAGACTTAGAAATAATGAAATTATCTGTAAAAAGAGCCTGCAAAAATTCATTAATTGACTTCCAGTATTCTTTCAACTTCATACAGTCATAAAACATATGAGCCCAGTCAGCATTAATTTCTACATTACATCTCTTACATAGATTATCTTTATTATTTATTTTATTCACCATCAAAGGTGTATAAAAAGATCTATGTAAAAATTTCCATGTATAAAGTCTCCAGACAATGGAAGATGTAGTTCTATAAGCAGATTCCAATATATATTGTTTATCTTGTTGAGTTGGTGGGTCCCCATTAATAGAGGTGAAATAATTCCAGTATGAATCTACACTGTAAAAAGTTTCTTGTCTGATAATTTTATGTATATATGAAAGTTTACCTTTATCAGAAACTTTATGCTGTAAATTTAATATCAAGTAATCAATCAGTTTTGGAATAGATTCTTTAACCGTTATAGACATTAGATCTATTCTATCAATGAGATGTTGTCTAAAGATCTGAACCTCTAACCAGCAAGTTTCTCTTAGATCAAATTCTTGTTTTAAGAAATCTAGATTTTTAACGTTATTATCAGATATCAGCTGATACCAGTACTTTAGATCATTATCTATAGCTAAATGAGCTCCTTCAGAAGTAGATGACATAAGCATACCCTGAGTATACATTATAGGGAATACAATAAAATTCCATTCCCTATACTTAGGGTGCATGAATATAAAGTTACGATAACTAATAATAATATTTAATGGGAAACAAACCATATGTTTAGGTGTAATAGGTGAAGTACAAAATTCCTTTAGCAACCACAACATGGAGTTATTTACAATCATGTTTTTATGTGTTAAGGAGATTTTCATGAAGTGCATACTAATTAGCTCCCAATAATCTTTCCATTTTGCGATATATGACTGATCTATTAATAAAGTAATAACTTTTATAATAGAAGAGATAATATATAAATTAAAGTCTGGAAAAGAAATACCCCCTTGAGACCAGCTATTAGTATGTTTCTTTAATGCAATCCTAGGTCTATTAGGTGCCCATAAGAAATTTAACATTAGTGTATTCAGTTTCTTGATAATTATGGAATTAGTTTTGATAACTTCATTACATTCAAGAGAGAATATTACAGGCAAGTCAAACGTATTGCTATGGGGTTAAGTTGTGCTACCACATATGCTAATTTAGTTCTGTATAGTTTGGAAAAGGTATTTATTTTGACATGTTCTTATTCATCTAGATGGTTTAGTTGTTTTGGATACCTAGATGACATATTTATTTTTTGGAAGGAATGTGATTTAGATGTGTGTGTACACACGTTTTTGTCATATCTCAATGATATGGACATTTTGAGACAGATTCTATTAACTATTTGGTTGTCACTATTTTTAAGGATTTTTCAAGGGTATTTTATGTTCCAAAGTTTACAGAAAGCCAACTTTTTCTAAAAGTTTCCTAGATTATCACAGTTGCCACCCCAAGTATGTTAAGTGGCACATTTTCAAAGGGCAATTAGTAAGAGCAGCCCATATATGTTCTGATTTAGTCCACTTTACTGTTGAAGTTGACATTTTAACCAACTTTTTTTGGAGAGGGATTACCCTAAAGAATTTTGAAACAAAATTACAAGTGATGTGGCTGAATTGTGGGGTATAAGATACAAACCACTTTTAGTGTAAGATAACCCAATTATTCCCTGTTCACAAGAGCTTTCTTTGGATTTTAACACATGCTCTATACTTAAATACACACATGCTTTTTTAGTGATTACTTTCAACAACTATGCAAACTCGATTAAAGAAATTGTGAACAGAAACTGAAGTATTTTTAAGAGTGATAAATCTATTTTTAAATGTTGTGGTTCTATGCCTACTTTCGTTTTCAAGATGGGCTGTAATTTTAAATATTTATTTGAACATCCTTGTAATTTTTCATATTTTATCAACAACAGTAAAAAGGGTACTAGAAAATGTGGCACTTGTCATCAACACCCTTTTATTTTGGAAAATGCAGTGGTATCAGTTGGTCAACCTCCTGTTAACATAGTATTGAGAAATGGCAATTGTTTTACTAAGGGTGGTTTATATTGCAGTATGTCAGAAGTGTTTTAGTTTTTATATTGGAAAATGGAGCATCAGCTCAGAAAGAGAGTATATGAACATGTTATGCAATTAGTAGAGTTAATAAAAACAATGCCTTATGCAGGCATGTTCAGGAATGTTTAGGACTTTCTAAGGTTTTGTTTGGTATAGTGGAAGTTGATCCCCAGGATACTAGGTGGGGGGGGAACTGGGAAACTCAACTTGAAATGAGGGAATTGTTTTGGCAGCTTAGATTAAATGATATCAGTGATAAAGGATTTAATGACTATATTTCCGTTATACCCGTTTTTAAAACAAAAAGTTGCTCAGCTATAAAGAAATGTCTATTGAACATATTTTAATGGTTTTCATTGTGTATAAATGTTTTTTAAATTCCCTTTTAAAATTTTATAATAATCTTGCATATTTTTCTGTATTTGGTTTTACTTGAGTGCATTTAATTGTTTATACTTTAAAATGTTATGATTTTAGTTAATTGATCATGTGGTTTCTCAATCAGTACCTCTGGTTATAAAAAGGAGTTGTTTGTCATGATGGTTCTGAAGAAGTCCATTTACTTAGGATGAAAGCTCTCAACCGTCTTATGTTATGAATAAAAGTGCTTTTTACTATTTTCACATCGTGCCTTGGCTGGTCTAAGTGGATTTAAGATATTATGTACATTCATTACAAGTGGTTTGCTTCTATTTGAGCACATTTGGCAAAGTGACACCTTGTGAGCATTTTTGTTTCCTGTTTTTTTTTTTTTGGCTGGACAATTACACATTATTGGATTGGTTTTTGAATATTTAATTTTCCACAAAGTAGACCATCTTTCTCCTCTTAGCTTTTACAGATGCAAGGTGAGCCCATTAAGAAGTCCAGTTCCTTCCAGCTGCCTTCACTTACAGCTTCCTGTAATCAGGTATTGCACTCCGACCACAAGACCCTTAGCTGCACCAGTGCCTCTTGCAGCTGATGGCAAGTAAGGGCATGGCATTCAGGTCCAAGGAAGTCATAGTGTCACTTTATTTGGACCTTATCAGACCCATCATTGAGTATAATGCCCCCTTTTGCATGTACCTGACCAGACATATGCAACAGTTGGAATGCCCACAAACGTTCCTTTCCAGGAGAACCCAGAGTATAAACATATTGTCCTATACCAATCACCTTAAAGCCCTGTCTATATACTCAGTCTCCTGCGAGTTACTGATAGGCAATCAATGCCTAGCATACAAGGCATCCTCGGATCCAGCTTTGATGGCCCTTTTGCACATCCACAAAATGAACTACATCAGAACCACTAGATCCAAGGATTTAAATTTGGCTTGTGACATAACTAGGACATGTTGGTGAGATAGATATGTGTCTCAGAGGATCCTCATGGTCTGGAACAGGCTCCCCATCGATGTGAATCAGAGACCATCCCTAACCCTATTTAAGTCTAACCTTGAAGAATCGATGGGAAACTGGAAATTCACCATAGGTCTGGCCTACATCTCTCTGATAGACAGAGGCAGACAGTAATGCCCAAACAAACATACCAACCTGCATAACCTCTATAAACTTCCTAAATAACATATCCACTCCTAATAAACACCCATGATACACTGGGACACATTTGGTTTGGGTTGCACAACTAGGCTTATAAAGGACCTGGTAGTCATTAGTCTAGTATGTACTGATGAGCGTATGACCCTATGAACAGAATGGCTTTTCTACCTTTAGTAATACTCTTCTCAGAAGAAGACTTTAATCTGACATTCTGCATGAAATGTCTAGCAGCTATTTTTTTTTTTGTGCAGTAAAGAGTTGTGCTGCGATTAATGAGCAGTTTGAGTGAAAGTATTGTTTCATTACTGGATATTCAGAACTACCACCTACTTGAAGAGCAAAGAAAAAGATGCAATTAAGCAAGTACTGCACTTTAAGGTGTCAAGTGGGAGAGGTGCCAATTAATGTTTGGCTGAACTCTTTTGAAAACACTTATGTTCCTGTCTGAGCATCAGCGTGTCTTTGACAGGTATTTTATAGCAGTTGGCATGCACACTGATTTAATCTGCTCTGCTGCAGTACAAAATGTGTCATTTTCTCTCTTAAAAGGATTTAAATTAGTAATTGTTAAGGCAGAAAAATATGACAACACTGTAAAATATTGGTTCAAATATGATTTTTAACTACATATTCTAGCCACTCCTGCTTTTCCAGATATCAGAAAAGTTTATTACCTAAAATTTACGCATTCGTGGCTTCCTGTTAATGTTACATGTCAGTCCACAATGTGTTCACATTTTCACAGTTTGTAGTTCATGATTTGTTTGAGTATCAGTGAAAGCCTTTTCAATTAATTTCATTACATAAAATGAGTATCAGATTTTTTCTGCATTGGCATCATTTAGCCATCACTTCCCACATATTATACTGCCAAAAGCAAATATTATTTTTGCATTTATATGTTTGCACCGGAAGTTCTAAGACTAACTTCTCTCACTGAAGGTGGTTTCAGCAAAAGTAAAGAAATAAAAGGCAGTTTGTCAAAACCACTTTCATTGACAATGGAGATTAATGACTTTATTGTACACTGTTGTAGAATCTCAGAGTTGGTATATATAATTCTGGAGAATGACCACTGAAGGTGACTTCGGCAAACGGCTTTTGAGTTTTTAACATTTGCTGAAACTGCCTTTGATGAATCAACAGAAATCCAGTCTTGGTTGCATTAGAGGTATGATTTGGTGACTTCCAGAAAAGAAAAAAGACTATTCTGTTGGAGTACTCCTAGACGGCTTTGGAAGAAGACATATTGCCAGTAGATGACATCTGATTTCTGGATATATACCATTTTGTATTTCAGAAAATTTGGCATTTTTGAATTAACATTTATTTTTTCATTTTCCCTCTTTATTTTAGCCGAATATTGTACATTCTTTATAGCAGTATTATTGACTGGTAGTTTGGAGAAACATTTTGCTGTACATCTTATATGCTAAATGTTACTACGTAAAATGAACTGAAACTTTAAAAAAATGACAGTATTGCACAGTAATCCCTTACTATTAGACTGTATTATCAAGTCCAGCCAGTGTGTGTGTGTGTGTGTGTGTGTGTGTGTGTGTGTGTGTGTGCGCGCGTGCGCATCATCATGTAACTGACATACTAGTGTAGTACTTTTGCACTAAGCATGTGCATTCAAACAAGTGCAAAAGAAATGCAGTTGTTTCATCGAATCATACCATGTAATGCAGTAGGTATGTTTTGGTTATCATCCAAAGAAGAAGCCTGTTCAATGCAGATGAATTGAAAGAATTTTGTTCTTTTAGTTTTTTATTCAAACATGTACACTCTAATTGTGGCAACATAAATATATATATATATATATATATATATATATATATATATATAGATACTGAGCATCTCTTTGTCAGTCATTTACATTCTTTTATTTATGTTAATTGAATTATTCTTACATGCAATTTACTGCACAGTGCTGTAGTTAGTGTTATTTACTAAGTCCACATTATATGAACTGTAAACATGGATATGAAACTTCACTCTGTTTATTCAGTAAAAAATACTCTAACAACATTTGATACCTACATACCAGATTAGAAGGATTTGCTATCTGATTCTGTTAGTCATTACTGTATTAAATTGTGCAGGTTGTTATGTTATGCAAATAGTCAAATTCATTTCCATCATGTCTTCCTAGCTAGGAAAACTATCAGGTTACATTGCCAGGTAATATCAACAGTGAAGGAAATAGTGAATCCACCTCTCTCAGGCATTGCCACGCTGCACAAATGATCAGTGCCTGGTAAATAACATTATGATATGCATTATATCTGCTATAAGGAGTGTATAATGTATTTCTGCTTTAGATATGTAAAGGGGTAACTTTTTAGAATAATAGCCAGCTTCATAGCATAGAAATCTTGGTCTTGAATACACCTGTGTTGTTAAGTGACTCAGCTGCAGGTGAAGCTGGCTGGAGAGGGGTGGGAGTGAGGGGGGAGGCCCACTTGCCTATAACAAGAGGAGAGAACTGGCAAAGTCTTTTCACAGGATACAATGTTATTGCAGTTATGACTGCATAAACAATATGGTATAATGCGAGAGTGTCATGCTTAGTATAAAAGGACGACAGGTAAGAGAAGTTGTCTGTAGCATATTGTAGCATAATTGTTTCCACTAAATTACTTTATGATTCATCAGCTTTTAAGTAATAAAGGTCTTTATACTTCAAAAATCATATATGGAACTATTCAAGGCTTATGAAAATAACAAGAAAGGATACATTTTGTATTTGGTACAATGTAGGTTTGGAATTAGTTCTGTCAAGTGGCCCAACAAAATATAATTTGTATAGTTCTATCTCTTTATTTACCAAAATGTAAAATGTAGGAATATTATTTTTTTCTTTAGAGGTGTTGGCTTATCCCACATTTAATGTCAGAAAATAATGTCCTGATTTTCCATTATTGAATACAATTTTATAACAAGAGGTTATTATTATAGAATGTGAATTTTATCAGGATGTTCATTTCAATAAATTAGTTTATAGCTATAAAATTTCATTACAGTTTCAGTAATCTGTAACAATCGATCTGAAGTTTGTACATACTGGATGATTTTTTTAACTTTGTGACCTGTAACTGTTATTACTCCTCAAACTTAATTGACTGTTTTGCATATTTAATAATTCCTCTTAGGTCCATAATTATTGGCAGAGTGCTCATCGAACGAAAGGGCCAAGATCTATAATTTATCTGCAATCACCTTATAATTAAAGTTTACAGAAAAGTCCCAGATAATACCTTATAGTTTAAGCCAATATATATTTTGTGGGTACAATAAGTGCACTATTACATTTTCAAAAATGTGTATTTTAAAGTCTGAAACAGTAACTCCCATTGCTCATACATCTTGACTAATATTCCTTATCAGGGTCTTGAAGCAGGAGAAGATCAAAATAACGGACTTTGGAAACTGTGTTAGATGTCATTTGTAATTTGAAATGAAGGGGGGGGGTTCCCAGTGATCTAAAAGGTCAGGGAAAAAGTTACATTATCCATTCCCTAATGGTGAAGGGTAGAACTGCCAGTTTATGCAATACTCAAAATAAGAATTTCGGGGAGAACTGAAGGAATGAGTTCAACGGGTCAAATGGGTTTTGACGTACATGGAAATAATTTGAGTTTAATATTAGGCTGTAAAACAATCACAAAAGAGCAACTTAAACATGTATACCCAAGGAAAACTCCCTGACAATAAAACTTTGAATTATTTTACTTTTTATCAAATGAATCCCTGTATTTGCATATCCTATACAACAATTACTACTCTTAAATGTTAACTGTCTATGACGAAATTTACTTTTGTAGTGCTATTTGACTCACAGCATGTATTGACAGTACCTTCCCTCATACATATTTAACTTTGAAGTTATCTCAACAAGAAATTGAATAGCATTGTCACCACACAACAGAGATTCACCTGTTAGTGTGCCTTCTTTGTGGAGTCTGGAAGTTCTCTTAGTGTTAATGTGGGTTTTTTCTTGGTACTCCTGTTTCCTCCCGCCTCCCAAATACATGTAGTAGGCAGACTGTTGATGTTGTGTATGGGCATATCTATCTATATTTGTGTGTGTGTGTGTGTGTGTGTGTGTGTGTGTGTGTGTGTGTGTGTGTGTGTGTGTGTGTGTGTGTGTGTGTGAGAGAGATACAAAACCAAAGCTTATAAACTACTTCTCTCCCCTACTTGCCTAGTACAAACAGGGGATATTCTTCACTGTTCATGAAGCTCAGACTTAACAGGACTGGATGAAAAAGAAATTATATAAGAGCATCAGAGATGAATATGCTTGAATAACAAAGTCAGAATTTCATATAAAGCATGTATAACATTCAGTTTAATAAAGAAACAAAAATGTATGACATACTGTGATGTCCCCAGTCTGCGCCAGTAATCAAGGAGCCTGAATCCTCACCACTGATACTAGAAAATGATGTTCACTTGAAATACAAATGGATACATTCAGTATTTCCAGATGCAGACCTCTCTGTATCAAGCATAATTTCCCTTAATAGCACACAAGGAACACAGGTCAGCCTGGCTTCAGGATTTCTCTATCTGTCTCCTTCCAGGACCCAATAAGATTCCACACTGGCAGAGCATCAGAGTTGAGTCCTCAGCCGAGTGCCCAAGCCAAGTCCTCCATCATTTTCTCTGTGAAACCAGTTCTTCATGCCCCTGCTCCAAGAAGCTGAAACACACACACTTTGAAATTTCATTTGCATACATACACACACACACACACACACACACACACACACACACACACACACACACCTGGGAAAGGCTGACACAGGTTTACCACCTATGCCCCCTTCTGACCAGACTATAAGGTAGTTATCACTGTCACCAGACACTACAAAGCCAGCTTGCACTAGACACTACAAAGCCAGCTACCTAAGGCTCTTTGAAGGGTATCCAATTATACTGAGTGAAATTAATGTTAATACAAATTGTAAAGCTGACCAAACAGCAAGGCTTTCAGGAGTAGCCAGAGTTATCACCAAATAAATGTATGCAGATACTCTCAAAACGTAAATACTTTTTCTGAAAGGACCAGTCACAATGAGAAGTTTAAATATATTTAATATTATATACCAAAATAACATGAAAATACTAAATATCTATTTACGGTAAACACTAGAGTTTCAATCACAGGAAATATTAAAAATAAAACAGCCGGAAAGATTCACACAGTTACAGAAAATAAATAGTTAACTATTCTCACTATATTTTCCTGACTAGTCTAAAGAGTACTAGTCCCTGGTCCCTTACTAGTGCAAGGCAAGATGAAGTGGGTGGGAGGTCTTCCTCCTTTGTTGGGTTCCAATAACAGACTGCCCCTGAGACTTCTGTCTCACCGAATATTAAAATATTATTTCTGTACTGAATGACATCACATACAGCTGGTCATCTGACTTCTGGTTCCCATGCTATCACCAACACCAGAAGCTGCCAGGATTTTAGCACCTATGTGTTACCATACACACAGATAGAGCTTTGCTTAGATATGCTGCAGCTCCTGGAAGTCACAAAACCATAAAACACTTCCATTCTTCCTACATGAACTAATAAACCACACTTCTTACAGACATTGCATCTCTGGCTTCATTGAAAACTGTGAGTTAACATTTTTATGACCTAGACTCAGTATTTCTCAAAGTCAGGTGGCTTGGGATTAACCTCTTCTCTTCCTGTATCCTCTGTTATAATATATACATTTAAACAGTTACAATAATGCATGCACATTTCTTTTCTTTCCAGCAGGGCACACTGTTGGTCCATTTTCAACACAAACATCTGTACAAATCAGTTTGATATACAAATGACATATACTTCTTTACAAAATTCCAGCTAGCTGAGCTGGCATATGCTACACATCCACTGCCCTACTTCTCCTGGCATAGCTGGCAGTAACTCCTATCATCACACATAGCATCATGCTGGAAACAGCACTCATAACACTTGCTTAAAGCTCAGGTCATAGCTAGCATGTGATCACATAAGAGCAACAGTAAGACTCATATACTTAAGACTCATGTTTTTGGTTGGAGGCTGCATCCCATCTTGCACCCCATCTTGCTCCCCTGAGCATAAAAATTGTACACACAGGCACTTTGATTGTATACTAACACAATGTCAAACTTCCTAAGAGTAAAGATTAGTATTTGAGTTTGCTGTAAAACCAAGTATTCCTGGTGTACCTTAGCAAAGCAATGTTAGTGATAGTATATTATGGGAATAGCTCACCACACTGGCACTGCAAAGGAGCACAACTCCATTTCAAAATATGTTTTATTAATCTTTAATTTCTGTTATACATTATTTGTTCTCCTGTAAAATGCAGCATACAAATGTGGCTATAACTTATAGTTTTACATGCATGTATGTACATAGTTTATTATTGAGAGATTGGTTAAGAAAAATCAGTTTGCGAAGGATGACTTTGTTACAGTCAAATTTTTATCAAATGTGTACTGACTAAATTGTAAAACTTATTTTCTATCCATGTTAAATTGACTTGAATGGAAGAACACCAGGGTTTTACTTATGCGAAGGGGCAATTATTTTTCTTAGCTTTGTCAAACTCTGACTCATCAGATCAGCTGTTTACTAACTTATCAACTACAGTGGCATTTTATCCATTGTCTGCATTACTGATATGTAGACCTTATACAAAGGGGGTTAATGACCCTTAGAGATCAAAATACAGACATACAAATGACTTGCAAGATGGCTGGACACTGATCACAGCTTGATTTCAGCTCTCCCAGTATGAAAAAAAAATGAGAGATGCAGCTAGCAAAGGAGGAAAATTACACAGGCATCTATTTATATACCATTCAAAACTGCTATTATGGAGCTTAAGAGAATTTTGGAAAAAATAATCAGTTTTCAGCAGGGAATATTACTGATAGGTGGGGACTGAAACTTGATTTCCAACAGTGAGGATGTATCTGGGGGACATAGAAGGGAAAATATAACAAATGAGGGTATATTTCTAAAGAAATATAAGAAAATATTTAGTATGGAAGATGTGAATTTAATAACTGGGCTAAATTAGACAGCAGCTATATTTCTCAGGAAAGCGTGCATTTAATTGAAAACTTTGACACACATTCAGAAACTTTTTAAGACCATACTCCAATAACAAATAAAACAAAAATGCAGGGTAATGAAGTAAAAATGAGATACTGGCACTTCCCTACATACTTGTCAAAAAATATGAATTTAAGGAATGGGTAGTGGAAATTATTCCAGAACTAATCGAAAATATAGAAATGTCTTCAGCAGATTTAACTAGTGAGTGGGATAAAATGAATGAGGAGTTTAAAATGTGATAGAAATAATAAAAAGAAATATAGTTAAGAAGTAACAATAATTATTTAGAGGGGGTGATAAAGATTAAAGTATTGCAGAACAAGAGCAATTTCACATAACAAGAAGAGGCGCAACTGCAGACTGCTAAAGACAAAATAAAGGAGTATGTGGAGAGTATGAATAAGTTTACAAAGATTGCTGTTAAGTAAATGTTTTTTGATAATAATTCCAGAAAACAAAAACTGTTACCACAATGACTTAGGCAACAGAAAGTTGAAAGGGTTGTTGCCAAACATAGGGAGCCTATGACAAGAAAAATAACCAGAGATCTTATAGAGGTTTTAGAGATATTTCAGTATTTTTATGAAAATTTTTATAAAGCAGAGGAATGTGGAAATCAAGAAAAAATACAAATGGAAATATTTATGGAAGACTTAAGTTCTTGAGGTTAGAGTCTGATGAAGGTCAACAAATAACAGTTAAGATAGGAGGAGATGAGATTAAAAAAGTGACATATAATCAATCTACATGAAGGTCTTCAAGAATAGATCTTATTTCTCTGGAAGTTTGGAAGGAAGGAGGGAACAAACTGATAAAGATCTGTAAAGTTTTGTTCAACAGTATTTTAAATGGAAGGGAAGCACCAACACCCTGGATGAAGGCTGTGGTGGCTGTAATACATAAAGATGATAAAGACCCATCAGACTCAGCTTCATATAGGCCCATTTCAATTTTAAACTATGATTCTAAAGTGTTTATCTCTATAATAGCTAAAAGAATGACAAATGTTTTGCCAAAATTCATAAATATGGATAAATGTGGTTTTGTGAAAGGGCAGCAAACATTTGATGACATTAATAGAACAATGTTAATTTAAAGGGAAGCAGAATATAAGAAAATACTGTTGGTGGTGGTAGTGGGTCTTGATGCAGAGAAATTATTCAACAGAGTAAGATGGGATTGTATGAGAAGATAATGAAAGCATTTGCATTCCCTGATACAATAATAGTTTAATTAGGATGACATATGAGAAATCAGATGCAAAAAATTAAACTGGGATGGTTCCTGTCTGATAAGTTGTTTATGAACAGAGGAACCAAAGAGGGGTGTCCTCTTTCTCCTTTGCTATTTGCATTATATTTAAAGCCAGTGGCAAAGAAAATAAGTATCGACACTTGAATTGGTACAGCAATACCCATATTTATGAGGATACAATAAAAAAAGTATTTAGGAGTATGGGTTAAAAATTATTATGTTATAGCAACTAAGGATATGTGGAAAGAGACAAAATATAAGATATTACCAAAACTTAGAAAATGGCAGCTCTTGTTTATGGATATGTATAGCAATATCCAAGAAGTGAAATGTTTTTAGTCCATTTAGTTTTATATACAGGTCAGGCTTATTATCAAGCAGAGCAGAAGTTATGGGCAGTAATTAATAAAGACCTGATGGATTTTTTTTTCTGGGAGGGGAAGTGGGCAAGGGTCAAGTGGTTTAGGATTACCTGATTTGAAAGGATATTTTAGACCTACACAGGTAAGGTTCATATACAGAACACAAGCAGAAAGCTTTAGTTCAAAGTAGAAAGGGATGAGAATTAAATGGTAAAATTCAAGAAATAAAGACAGAATAGGATTTTGGATGAAGATCCTTAAGGAGAGTAACAACAACCATACAAAATGTTATACTCATAAAGCAGCAGAAAGTATTCTAAGAACTAACCAACAGGAGACTGGAGAAAGGGGATACTGCAGATAAAGATGACTGCAATTAGGGGCACACAGAATCAGCAAGAGGGGACTGGAATTTACCAGAGAAAGGTGACAAAGGAACCAAGGTACTGGAAAGCAAATTACTAGAAATAGAAAGGTAATAGAATTGGAAGAGGCCAAGTAGGCATTTGGACCGCAGGCTAGAGACTGCTTTCCTATCAGGGATATCAGATTATAGGCAAAGACAATGCGATAGGGCAGTCCTAAGTGACAGATTTGCTGTGGTAGAGTTTTTAGTTGAAGGTAGAACAGAAGCTGCTGCTAAAAATGGGATAATTAGCAAGGCGTATAAAATACTGCATTGTAACTATAGAAATCAATCAGAGAAGGGTAGAAAAGATTGGGAAGAGAGATTGGATAAGCAATTTACAGGGAACAATGAAAGGACATGTATATGTCTCCCAAATATATAACAACGTCTAGAAGACGAAAAAATGAAGTACAGGTCACTGCTGAAATCTTCTTTGTTGAATCTCCTTTATTAAAAGTAAGCGCTTTCGGAATAATCCTTCATCAGACATAATTCAAAGTAACAAAAGCAGCCATATTTAAAACACAGATCATCCAATCACTTACTCCTAAAAGCCCGCCTTTTTTGTAAAGCAGGTTTAATTGGTAAAACATCGTTAAGACCAGGTGGTCTATGTGCTCTTAAATCTACTATCCACTTAGATTCAGCTAATGCTGTTCTATGCTGAATGTCCCCCCCCCTCTCATTGGTAGCAATATTTACAATGCACAGGGCGACAGATACCCAGACTTACTAGCACAGTGGCAGGCTCTCAACTTGCACACCAGTATGGAGTATATGAAGTTACTGATCAAGTTTTTTTCACCAGAACTGGCGGCTTTGAAGCAAGAAGTAACATCATTATTTTCGCGATTACAGACTGACTTTCCAGACAGCAAAAGTAGAGAAAGAATTTCTACTGTTATGCTACAATTATCTAAAGAAGCTGACAAACTTAAAGACGTCAAATTAGGTAAAATCAGGAGGGATCACTCCGATTTTACCCATGGTAATATCTTTGTCTGGCCCAGATTCAAAGAAAGAGCAACTGAAACAACTAGACATCCTTCAGTGATGATATTTGGTTTGGTACAACAGGTCTTCAGCATAACTTGTTATTTTTGCTTGTGCTCTATATATTTCTTGGTAACGTTATGCCTGCTGAACATGCTGTATACAACAAAGATGACAGTACCATCATTTCGTTTGATGCCCTTGGAGGCATTGTTTATGGTAAATCAGGAGGAAAGACTGATACCCTGGGTAACCCGCTCCTTGATTTGGGCTTTGGTGTCCAGAAGGAAGGATTACAAAACAGGAATATACCTGCAGCAGTAGATAGAGCCTTTGAGGACTTATTAAAAGAGTGGAATTTCAAGGCAGGTAAAATGCAGCGCCTGCAATGGCAGGCATTTCATCTTGAAGCTTGTTTAACATATGGTATTGTCCCCAGGGTATGAGAGTCCTGTGCATGCCAGCACAGGGCGACAGATACCCAGACTTACTAGCACAGTGGCAGGCTCTCAACTTGCACACCAGTATGGAGTATATGAAGTTACTGATCAAGTTTTTTTCACCAGAACTGGCGGCTTTGAAGCAAGAAGTAACATCATTATTTTCGCGATTACAGACTGACTTTCCAGACAGCAAAAGTAGAGAAAGAATTTCTACTGTTATGCTACAATTATCTAAAGAAGCTGACAAACTTAAAGACGTCAAATTAGGTAAAATCAGGAGGGATCACTCCGATTTTACCCATGGTAATATCTTTGTCTGGCCCAGATTCAAAGAAAGAGCAACTGAAACAACTAGACGTCCTTCAGTGATGATGACAACACGTTCGGACGCCATACGAGCCACAGAGACGGATTCAGCGGTACACACAGAGGCAAGCACCACGTTGGCCATCGGTATGGTTGCCAATAAACCCACATTGCCTGCCTCGTCTAACCAACATGGAGTCGATATGAGGAGTTCTACTGATAGTCCATCTTGTACTATCAGTAATTTTGGGGAAGATACGATCAACATGCTTACAGGCAATGGGATAGTAACTACCATCCCCAGCAATAATGACATCCTGGCTTCGCATTCCAACAGTGTTTCTCTAAACAGCGAAACACGTATTCCACAGCCGGAAGAACAAACACAGATTCCAGGGGGCCCTTCTAGCTCCACAGTGGAGACAGCAAATGAGAGTATTCACCACAATGAAACAGGGGCCAGGCCGAAAACATATGCAGGGGCTCTGCATTTTTTGGGGAATCTACCGGCACCAGTGCGGAGGAAAGGAGCAGGCAAGAGGTCCCTAAGCGAGGACAGAAATGCAGACAAGCGTCGGAGGACTTTACAGTGACTAACAGTATGTCTGATGGCATTGTATATAATTTATCTCAATTTGTGTTGAGTACCGATGAGCTAGAGATTCTAAACAAGGGTTTGACCTTTGTCCCTAGCAACAAGTGTGTATACAGCGATATTATATTTGATTTGATGTTGTTCTGTAGGAGCGTGATGTTAAAGTTGATTTTTAATAACCAAACTCATGGAGCCATAGGTCCTAGGACCCCTAGTACATTTGCTCCCAATTTTACACCCACACTTAACTTGTTCATGAACGCTTGTGAGAATGACCTTTTCAAATATTTTGAGGAGAGAAGTGCTAATAGATATTATAATCTTACACCGACACAAAGGACTGCTTTACATGGCCTTATGGACAAGAAAGAAATCACCATTAAGATGGCTGACAAGGGGGGATCCATCGTTGTATTAGATACTTGTTGGTATGAAAGGAAATTGATAGAAACACTGACTTTAGATGGAGCATATGTACCCATCAACCCTTTACAAGTTAGAATGATTATAGATAATGTGCATAGTCAGTTAAACAATTTATTAGAGAGGGGTCTGTTAGAACATGAAGTCTATGAGTTCCTTAAGGTAGATAAACCAGTTACACCAGTATTCAAGGCTATGCCCAAAATACATAAATCATTGACAGACCCACCACTCAGACCCATTGTCTCGGGGAGAGGGTGGGTCACTGAGAACATTTCTATATGGTTGGAGTTTACACTTAAACCGTATATAGAACAGATAGATAACATTCTAAGAGACACAGGGCATTTCTTGGGGCTATTAGCTGCGGCTACCAAGCCCAAACATGGTGGATTATTGATGGCCACACTAGATGTCAACAGTTTGTTTACTGTCATAGAACAACAATATGGGATAACAGCAGTGGGTGAAGTAATAAGTAGATTGGGAGCAACTGGGCATAAGCGACTGGTAGTGGAGAATTTACTATCCTTGGTATTGAATAACAATGTCTTTATAGGACCAGGGTCCATATACAGACAAGCACAGGGGGTAGCTATGGGCACCCCTGTGCTAATACATATGCAAATTTGGTTATGTCCAAATGGGAAACCAAGGAAATTCTTAATAATCAGGAATGGAATAAGTACATAGTTTTGTATGTCAGATTTGTGGACGACGTTTTTATTTTGTGGGATGGGGATACTTCCACCTTTGAGAGCTTTTTAGCCTTTCTCCACACCACCACCACTTTTTTGACTTTTAGTGCCAAAACTTCTTTTACTCAGATAGAGTTCCTGGATGTTTGTGTGGAACAGAGTAACCTTGGTTTCACCTCGAAATTGTATAGGAAACAATGTTGGCAAAATGCATTGCTATCCTATGACAGCATGCACCGAGGCATATCTTTCCCAATATTGTTAAGAGTCAAGTGGGTAGGATATCTAGGGTATGTTCTGAAGATACTTATTGTGACGAGGAACTTTCTAGGCTGAGTGGACATTTTTTGGATAGGGGCTATGAGAGGAACATGGTTAGTAAGGCAGTTAGTAACAATATACTACATAGGAAGACGAAGAATAGGCCATGGATGCAAGGCCCTGTTAGTGGCAGACAAATAGATACAGGATTATGTAGTAGCAGGAAGGAACAACCTAGAATACTTTTTACGTATGGTAGTAATATCAAAGACATATGTAATATAGTTCAGAATAATTGGAATATACTAAGAAGTGATATTAGTCTTAAGGACGTAGTGGCAGAACGTCCCATGTTCAATTATAGGAGAAACAACAATCTTAAGGACCTGCTATGTAAGGAGACATATTTGAATAGGAGACCTACAATAGATATTAGAGCAGGCACATATCCCTGTGGCAACTGCAAGGCCTGTCAATATATTAATAGTGACATTGAATATAAACACCCGATAAGACACAAACTTTTATATTTAAAGGGAGGGCTACTTGCAGGACAAAACACTTAGTATATATGGCCAATTGTGAACAATGTGAAAGTTTTTATGTAGGTATGACAAATAACATGCTGAAGGTTCGGATTTTACAGCATATTAGTAATATTAGAACATGTCAAGTGAGCAATGCTTTATTCAGACATATAGAGGCTAATCCCACACACACTTTTAAGTTCAGATGCATTGTAAATATTGCTACCAATGAGGAGGGGGCATTCAGCATAGAACAGCATTAGCTGAATCTAAGTGGATAGTAGATTTAAGAGCACATAGACCACCTGGTCTTAACGATGTTTTACCAATTAAACCTGCTTTACAAAAAAGGCGGGCTTTTAGGAGTAAGTGATTGGATGATCTGTGTTTTAAATATGGCTGCTTTTGTTACTTTGAATTATGTCTGATGAAGGATTATTCCGAAAGCGCTTACTTTTAATAAAGGAGATTCAACAAAGAAGATTTCAGCAGTGACCTGTACTTCATTTTTTCGTATTTATTTGGTTTGGTACAACAGGTCTTCAGCATAACTTGTTATTTTTGCTTGAACGTCTAGAAGAGTTAGGATTTTTGCTTGGAAGTGTTTGTATAGGCATTTTTATACCCCAAGCAGTCTCCAAATATTTTTTCCTCAAGTAGATAGCAAATGTTGGAGGTGTGATGGGGTAGAAATGAGGTAATTAAGAATATATGTCTTGGGAGTATAATGAGTTGGCAGACAAATTCCTACAGAGTACTCACCCTGTCAGCAAAAGATTTTTTGAGATGGGATACAGGATTTGAATTGCCTAGACATAGTAAGGGCTTAATGATTTTAATTCTGGTGGCTTCCAAAAATAGCAATAACTGTAAAATGGAAATCAAAGCCTAAACTGACTGTAGTTGAAAAAGTGAATACTGTAACAGAGGCAAAAGAACTTGAAGTGGGATCTTTAGAAAAGGGTAGAAGAAAACTACATAGAAAAATGGAAATTGTGGGGAGTACTTGCAGAATAATGTTTTGGAGGTGGACTGAGGTAGGAAGTGAGCAGTTTATGTAATGTTGGACTGATGATAATTGTTTAAAAGAATGTATATGATGTATAATGTTTGTAATTGTGACCATGTTAACATGGTTTGTTTTCTTTTATATAAATATACATGTGCCTATGTCTTAAGGGTTAATTCAATAAAGGTGTTAAAAAAATAAACAAACAAAAAAAAAAGTACAGGTATACAAATGTATGAGTATCGGTGCTACTTTAGGGGTATTTCTTAGAGAGGCTAGCTGATAATCATTTAGGACCTGGACTTTTATTTACAAAAAGTAAAGAGACTGCTGTCCTGATAATGGGTATGTCTGCCAAATACAGTTCTACTTATTTTTTTCAGTCATTTTTAAGGGAGAATGATCCAAATGGCTTCAGTGTCATCCATGTTTTATGATATATACAATAGATTCACAATAATCTATAAAATATCAGGGTATATCTAGTGGATTTATTATTGAAAGACTTTGCCATCTTTCCAGACAGTCTGGATTCCATTCACAAATGGATGGCACGTAGTTGACTGAAGCTAAACCCAACAAAACACTTATGTTATGCTCATACAGCGAGACCCCCATAGGCTGTATTTCTTTCTGCATTAATATTTTATGATGTTACTCAGCTGGACTTTATGCTAAAGGTGCAAGACCTTGGAGTTATCCTTGATAACCACTGACACAGCATTATGTGACAAAAACAGAATGTCAGTTACTAAATAACTGATACAAGTATAAATTCAAGCAAGCTGTTCCAATAGGCAAATGTACAGGGAAATGGAAATGTTGAAGGAAGAAAGTATATCTTATTCCACTGAATAATGTCTAAGAGGTTTGCAGAAAAGGGTTTTTTTATTCTTTTTCCACCATGAAGCTATGGCTAAACTATGTTTTATAAATCATTACAAACAGAAACTATGGATCTTGTAACTGGTGATCATGTGTTTTGTTAACAGCCAGCAGCTGTTACATAGATTTTTCTGTATTTGTCCACAGAAAGAACTTTACAAGTGGGATGCACCATAACAATAAGCATGACTTAGTAAGCATTTTACTGTCATTGCTACTAAATATACATTTGGAGAATGGATACTAAATGGTATTTTGAGAGACTCAGTATGAATGCTGAGAGAGTAAATGAATGCATCTTGTATTAAGAATATGAGCAGTTCCTTAAATTCCTGTATCTGTTCTTAAAGGTTATGATACAGAATTAAATGAACAATAACAGGGATGGTAGGCTGATAGGATAAGAGACTGTGCAGACCTGGAAACAAGACAGCAGCTTGCTGTATAATGAAGCTTTATCATTAGGAAACACAATCCCCCGGATTTACGAAGCCCTTTATAGCATACAGGATTAGTCTAAGAGCTATTTTCAGCAATATGGCCGATGTGCGATCCAGGAACGAGCTCCCGGGACGTGCACGCGAGCTCTTAGGCTAATTCTGCATGGACTGAGCTCCTGTATGCAAATTACCCTCATTTTCAGGTGAAAACCATGCAAGTGAGGGTAATTTGTGATCCAGGAAGCTGGCAGCTGTCAGTACAGGATAAGTGCAGTCTGCAGAAATGTACTCGGTTAGTAACAGAGTACATTTCTGAAAAATACAAAATGGAGCTATGACAGCTCATAATAAAGGCTGCCTATCATTGAGGAAGCATGTCAATGGCCAAGTATAAGGCCATTGGCATTGCAAACTGTTTTAAAACTATAAAAATAAATTTTTCGCCGATCTCAGCTGTTTAAGCATAGGGCAGCGGCATGCAAACGGGATTGGAGGGAATATAAAAAAATAAATTTATAATGAGCATTCCAACTAAAAGCAGTATTCTGCCATGCAAGTCAATAGCAGGCATACGACAACCTGGCCAGTGAGTAATGGTTGCTAAGGGGGGAGGCTCAGTGTGGGACATGTAACTATAAATTATCAGACAATCCTATGCAAATGAGGGGAAGGATAATGAATCCCAGACTTCCCCGGGGTGTGAGGCAGGTCCCAAGAGTGTAAGAGTATAAATAGCTGGGTGCAAGACTAGGATATAGGTGACATCATGGGAGGGGGGTGTCAGGCATACTGTAAGTGGATTGGAGCCCTGTGGCTCAGGACTGCTCCTAGCTTAGCAAAGCTAAGATAGAGGTGTGTCCAAACTGCCTAACACTCTTTACAAAGTGTAAGCAGGTGTGCGCACCGCGCACCGGGTTTTACAGAAAGAAAAAGAAAGTTAAACCAGGAAATAGCAGCTTTGTGCACATTTGAGCACTCCATTTGTGCGACGCACACACAGGCTTAAACAGCGAAGCAATGGGAAGGGAAAACAGCAGTAGGAAGGTAATCAAGGAGAACTAGCTTAGCTGACAAGTGAAATGTATCAGAAACAGCCAATTACACATGCAGCAGCCCAGCCCAGCACACCACTATAAACTATGCAAACACCTTTCCCCCTTGTTTTTCCTAAAACCTCTGTACCACCGGTGCATACAGACGGGGAAATTTTACAAAATGAAAGCAAGAGAAAAAAATGTTAGGGGCTGCTTTTGCCATCATAAACCATCAAGTGCAAGAGGCTGAGGATGGTGAGGATGTGAATGCTGCTGAGCAACCCACAGTGAGGATATTTAGAAGAGTGTACAGACCCAGGGTAACCTACCAAGGGCTACATGAGCTGGAGATAGTGGAGCATTATAGGGTGGACAGGGACCTCCTACAGCAAATTGTTGAGCTATGCCGGCCACGCCTCACACACAGAACTAACAGAAGAAAACCCATTCCAGTGGCTACCAAGGTATGTGTAGGCCTAAGAATACTAGCTACAGGTACCTACCAAAGGCCAACTGGGGATATGATGGGGATTTCACAGGCATCAGCATCCAGGGTACTCCACCAGTTCCTGGATGCCATGTCAGCACATGTCGTTGAGTACGTATATTCCCCCATCACCCGTGAGGCGTTGGCCAGCAATATGCATCTCTTCCACCAAATAGCAAAATACCCTGAGGTAGTGGGTGCAATAGACTGCATGCACATATGCATTAAAGCACCACCATGTGAGCTGGATAGGGTCTACATCAACCGCAAGGGCTTCTCCTCCATCAACTGTCAGGTCATGTGCAAAGCCCAGGGCATAATAATGAATGTGTTTGCTGGCTGCCCTGGAAGCTACCACAATTCCCACATCTGGCATCTGATGTAGCTGTACCAGACATTTGCCAATGGGGACATCCCACATGGTCACCTAGTGAGGGATGCTGGATACGCACTAGAGCCATGGCTGATGACAGCCATCAGAAATGCACACACACCCAAACAAGAACTCCAAAATGAGACACACGCACAAACACGAATCGTAATAGAGCGTGTGTTTGGGATGCTCAAGTCATGGTTCCGGTGCCTGGACACATCCGGTGGAGCCTTGCAGTACTTACCAACTACATGTACCCAAATTGTCCTTGTATGTGCCATGCTACACAATATGATCCTGTGGATACAGCTGCAGCAGGAACAGCATGGGGCAGGGCCACACAGGCCCCACCAGTGCTAAGGCCTGCACAGGTGCAGAGTGACTCAGAGGAGGAGCAACCTGAGCCTTTCCCAGTAGGCAGAAGGAGGCATACCCAGTATGCCCTGGCAAAGAGACAATGCATAGCACATGCACTGACACAGTAGGGACCCAGGGGATGACACCTCTCTCCAACTCACACATACAGTAAAAGGGATGCCAAACATGACACTACCTGTGCTCTACCATGTATAGGGAGTGCACTATGTGCATCCGACATAGGCAGCCCTGCAGCACCACCCTCAGTACTGGGACACCCACAAGGTAAGCGACTCACACATGCCAGTTGGGGGTGCACATACCCAACACCAGTCACAGCCAGCAGGATAGGTGTAGACAAACACAAACAAATGCTGTACTATGGCCTCTGAATGAGCCCTATGGGTAACCCCTCCCCCAGGCCTACACAGACAGACTACAGCAGGCCAGGCTGTTGGATGTAAGTTGTGAAGGCTAGAAAGTCAGAAACTATGTAGGTAGTTAAAGCTAAGATCTGTAGTACACTGGTATGCCTCTAGCCAGCACGATAGGTAAGACTACAGACTGAAATGGTGTACCCGACATACCAGTACATTCCTAGCAAATGTGTAAAAGTGTCAGGTCTGCCCCACCATCCTACGTACACTTATAGTAACAATTAGGTGTGCCCCTGCACCCCTGTGTAGAAATGTAGAAACAGTCAGGTGCCCCCCCCCGTTATGCAGAAATGTAGCAACAGTCAGTGCTAAATGACTGATGTATACCCTGCAGACACAGCATGCTACCTGTCGGTATACAGCACAAAGGTCAGCAATGCAGTACAAACTACCTGGACCTGATCCACACATGCAATATAGATGGCCATACTGGGCATGCTCACACACTTAAACACATGAAGGCCATGTCTGCAAACACCAGTGGACCAGACATATTTGGCAGTTGCAGTTCTTATTGCAGACACATGTCAGTATGCACCACTCCTGCCTTGCACACACAGTAGATAGGAATACAGACATATATGTAAGGACAACACACTATAATAAGCCAAAAGTAGGCGGACATAGATGTGTGGAAGAGGGTGACTGTGACAAGGAGCCATCTGGGCCTGTCAACCTAGCACATAGCCAAAGGGCCCTAAACACATGAGGTGCAGGTGTCACTCACTGCAGATACTAGCCACCAGTATCTGCCAACATGACAGACTATGTGTTGCATGTGCCAGCTGTGCAACATGACTGCACAAGGAAGTAGCTGTATACACGTACCTGTGACATATGACTCTGTGTGCCCGCATTTGGCATGTCAACCCCTAAATGAATGGGTTACTGCCCATGCACACAACGCCCTCCCCATAGCAGTATCATGACAAGCCTGTTGAGATCATCCAATTTGAAATACACCTTTGGGAGAGCTGTAGCTCAGTAATCCCCATGGCGCATCCCATAACTGCATACTGCTGTAGTGATAAACTAGTTAGGTAGTAATTCTAACCCCAGACTTGGCAACTGTGTGAGTGCGTGTTTGTGTGCATGCCTCCCTGTCTCTGACTGTTTAGAGAGAAATGCTTTTTAGACTACTCACACTCCATACAATTCATATACACAACTTTGGCAAGGCTGCTGATGTCACTCAACTAGAAATACACCTTTGGATAGCCCACTAATCTCTGTAGTGTGTCCCATAACTGCATACTGCTGTAGTGTGATAAAGTAATTAGGTAGGTGTTCTAGCCCCAGACCTGGCAACTGTGTGTGTGTGTCTGACTGAGAGAAATGCTTTTTATGCTACTCACACACTGTACAATTCATATAATCAACTTTTCCAAGGATGCTGATGTCACTCACCTAGCAATATACTTCTTGGAAAGTCATATCCCAGTAATCTCCGTAGTGTGTCCTGTAACTGCATACTGCTGTAGTGTAACAAAGTAGTTAGGTAGGTGTTCTAGACCTAGCAACTGTGTGTGTTTGTGTATCTGTGTGTGTGCATGTGTCTGACTGAGTAGAGGGCAATGCTTTTTAGGATACTCACACTCCGTACAATTCATATAGTCAACATTGCAAGGCTGCTGATGTCACTCACCTAGCAATACACCTCTGGGTAAATCATAGCCCAGTAATCTCCGTAGCGTGTCTTGTAACTGCGTACTGCTGTAGTGTGATAAAGTAGTTAGGTAGGTGTTCTAACCCCAAACCTGGCAACTGTGAATGTGTGCATCTGACTGAGTAGAGAACAATGCTTTTTAGGCCACTCACACTCTGTACAATTCATATACTCAACTTTGGCAAGCTTGCTGATGTCACTCACCTAGAAATACAGCTCTGGGAAAGTAATAGCCTAGTAATCTATGTAGCGTGTCCTATAACTGCATACTGCTGTAGTGTGATTTAGAACTGTGGGAGGGTTCCATCTCCATCCATGGCAGTTCTGAATGTTTTATGTGTGTTTCAGTGTCTGTGTATGGAGCAATGCATCATAAGCTACTCACTCACAGTACATTTCAAATGCCCTATTTTGCCAATCCTGCTGATGTCATTCATTGTGAAATACAACTTTGGGGAGAAAGTTCTTTAGTAATCCCTGTGGTGTGACCTATAACTGCTCCATGTTGTAGTGTGATGTAGACCTCGGTCAGGGGTTACATACCCACACATGTCAGGTGTGGATGTTTTGTGTGTGTCTCACTGTCTGTGTAGGGAGCAATGCATTTTAGGCTAGTCACTCACAGTACAGTTGAAATGCCCTACTTTGGTAAACCTGCTGATGTCATTCAGTGTGAAATACACATTTGGGAAGGATGTCTCTAGTAATCCCTGTGGTGTGTCCTATAACAGCTCAATGCTGTAGTGTGATATAGACCTTGGTCAGGGGTTCTATACCCACACATGTCAGTTGTGGATGTTATGTGTGTGTCTCACTGTCTGTGTAGGGAGCAATGCATTTTAGGCTAGTCACTCACAATACAGTTGAAATGCACTACTTTGGTAATCCTGCTGATGTCAGTCACTGTGAAATACACCTTTGGGGAAGAAGTCCTCCAGTAATGTCCATGGCATGTACTATAACAGCGTAGTGCTGCAGTGTAATAAACCAGTTAGGTAGGGGTTCTACTCCCAGATGTGACAGGTGTGTGTGTGTGTGTGTGTGTTTGTGTGTGGTGTGTGTGTGTGTGTGTGTTTGTAACTCATATGCTTTGTAGAGGTGAGTGTGTGACACCTGTGGACAATGTGGAGGAGTTTTGCTTATTTCTTTTATGGTGGCCCTACTAAATATCACAATGTCAACCATACAGGGATAACAGATGTAAATTAGCTGGGAGGCTAGGGTGCAAAGCCATACCCATACATGTGACATTAAGGCCAGCCAATCCAAGTTAGCAACCCCACTATTACTCAGAGCACACACTCAACTCATGTGTCATACACACACACATGCCTAGGCTACAGCCAATATGTGGGTAGTACACTGCATATTGGCCACTGATAGTAACTATGCAGTGATAGCAGTGGGCTACAGAGGGCATGTCACCCTGCCCATCTGTCCAATATGCATGTACATGCAGACACTGCACGTCCACCATGTTCCCCAATGGACACCTGCACCACCTGTGATGCCTTCACATGTAACTCACAATGGACATACCATACCTGATAACATACCCTGTATGGACAGATGACACTGACATCAGGGAATGCTGCTGGTATGCTATCAATGTAGGTGAAGGGTAAACCTGCTGCCCATTACCAGTTCCTGCCACAGGTGGGCAAGACTGGCACATCTGATGATAATCTGTGTTCACAACATGGGCCAGATACCTCAGGTACAGTTCCACATGTCACTGTACATGCATGTAGGAGGTGTGCACATCCCAGACACCATCCATGTCATGGACTAAGGAGCACATACATGGCATGTGGTGTACAGCATTGACCACACACAATAGTCACCCAGGTGACTGGATGGGGGATGCAATACCTACCTGTGTGGGCAAATGCAGTAACTACAGGCCTGAGCCAAAATCCAGACCATTGTCATGTGGCCTGATGCCAAGGTATACCCATTGCCTACCATTATACAGCCTGCTGGCACAGCTGACCACCACACACCCATGTAGACATGCACCCATGCATGTCAGAACTGGCACCCTGTGTGTTCCTGTGTGTTTGTTGTATGGTGCTTATGTCCACATCTACACTCACTACAAGTCCCCAGGGCATACTGAAACATGCTGTCTGATATCTGGCATCTCCTCATACTCTTTGGCCATACGGCCTCTGTATGACCCATGTGATCTATGTGATACCTGCACATTGATATGTTGTGGCAATCCCACTAGTGATGAGCTGCACTCCTAACCCTGCCAAGTGTGTCAATGTGTGTGCCTCCCTGTGTGAGTGTGCCTGTGTTGATGCTGGCACCTGTTCATGCAGACAGGCACGTGTACGACACCTACCATATATCTATCGTATCCCTGTTGCAGATGTCACTCACCCTTACATATATGTTCTGAGTGCTCCAGATCAGGTAACCCATGTGGTGCATCCAATAACTGCATTGAACTGTGATAGCAATACATAGTTGTCAGGGGTTTGATACCCTGTGCTGGTAGGTGTGTCACACAAACATGCTTCAGTTTTACTCTCCCACCCCTTCCTGGCATGTATCTGTCTCTGTCTGCCTCCCCCACTCCCTCTCTGATGGATGTGGAGACCCACACCTGCCTTGCTTAGGCAGCAGCATGTGTATTGTATGTGATGCTCATGATCGGCTGATGGCCTCTGCACGAATTGCAGCCCTCCCCTAGCTGATTGCATGTAGAACAGCTGTGGTAACAATCCCTTAGCCAATTGCATGGAAACACACTCCAATACCTAGGAACATCATGGTGGTGTTGGGCCTTCGCAGTCACTGTGAGCAGGAACTAGATCTGTTGTTTGTCAAACAGCATCTCAGATGGATTGGGGATTTACCTCTAACACCATATACTGTGGAAAGAGAGCAACAAACAGGAGGTGGATGTGCCTGACCTGACTACAGACTGTAAGTGCTGCTGTACTGCATTTGGAGTAATGTTGGTTTAACAGTGTTTGCCTGGATATGCCTGTTGTACATGTTGCAATACCTCCCATGTCAGTTCCATGTATATGAGGAATCCCCATCTGCAGTGTCATCTGCAGACTGGGCAGTGTTGTACCTATGGTTTCATGTGTTAGCCACAGTGCATCTATTTCTGGAATGCAGAAGGTAGTGTGAGGATTGTAGTCTGTAGATGGTGAAGGCCATGACAGTTACTGACTTCATATCCCTCACAGGACATATGTTGCAACAAACCCTGTTACAATGGAAAATATATGAGGTCATCACAGCAACATGTCTATACTGGCCCTGTGTATGTGCTGTCAGCCACACCTCTGCCAGTCTTTGTACATATGGCGTGCATGC
>NC_056748.1:452337651-452340151 GCF_019279795.1 Protopterus annectens | reverse complement strand
AGTAGCCTGATGACCCTGGTCATCAGAGACATGGAACATATCAACAATGAAACCGTGGCCAATGTCAATGGTAATCTTAACACATGGGACCCCACCAATGTTAGACTTGTCAAAGGCAGAAAATACAACCTGAACCTGGTATACTTCCCTTACTCAATCATGACTGGTGTAGATGAGGGTTAGGAGGTGCACAATGCCTATGTAGATCATAGCAGGCTTTTGTACACCATCCCACATTTAAGAGTGTGTGTAGTTGTTAAGGGATCTACCTCCGGTCACAGAATATGTTTCCACCAGGTCTGCTTGGCAAACGCTAACATTCCACAGGTGCCATCCCGTGGACATACAGCCCTTCACAGGTCATAGATGTGTTAATACCCTCCTCCACACTGTAGAGGTGTGCAGCACTAATGGGGTTGTTATAACTCACTGGGTGTGGCTGTTGTGGACACATCTGCCATTATTGCAGTTACTGTTGCATCTACCCTCCCACATAGCTGTCTGTAATACTGTACAGTGTATGTAATCAGGTTGCTAGCTGTTGTTTACACCATTTACAGTAGTTGAGTGCCTCACATCCTCCTAAGGGTAGGGCTATGCCACCGGCATTGGCACACACATGTTACTGAGGTGAGGATCACAGTAGAGTGGGGAGAGGGACATACACCCTGCTGTTAGCATGTTCACTGTCATCCACATTGCAGACTGCATATATAGCAATGTGTGGTTGTGCCTATCCTGTCTTGCTGGAATTACATTTGCAACAGATGTGTTACCTGCAATGGCCACATGGACGTATCCCAGCAACACCAGCAGCTAGAGGTCACCGTGGATGTCCCACGAGTCACAGGCACTCCCATAGTGGCAGTACCATCCCCAGTACTGTGGGGGAGTGCTGTCCACAGACCATCCAGCCTAGCACAGGAACATACCTCCATGTGTACAGTCTTGTACCTGTACTGCATCCAAATCAAAGGCTCTGTGTGTTGTACCCAGCCATGGCATGTGTACCACCCACTACACTTACTGGTGTCCACTGTTGAAGGCCTGCTGACATCACTGCACCCATCAGCCATGTGGCACATGGACAAACACAACACAATCAGAATAGATAATGGTGACAACAATACAACATTGTTAAATACAGCTATGATGCATCATGGCTGCACAGCTACACTTTCCAAGATATTAGCATTTCACTTTACTGCTGACATGCTATACATCATTCCATTGATACACTGTTGTACAGTCACCATGTGCATCAGCACCATGTTAGCCTGTCCCTGCTTTGATGTTACAGATGTCAGGGAGAGGAACGGTTATCATCATATGCACAGGGTGTGTTGTTGGTTTGCCAGAAGCCTAGGCTGAGCCATAAAATTAACAACATGTGTATGAGTGTACGAGGGGGCTGAGTACTGTTATGGGCCACTGGTGATGTCGTGTGTGCAGGTATGTAGCTGCTCTATGTTTGTTGTTTATGTGTGTGTGTCTGCATGCACACAGTTCCTCCATGTGGCTGCCCTGTAGAGGGAATTGTGAGACAGCTGCAAACTGTACCTGGCAGGGTTTGCAGTTCACCGTCTCCAGCCATGGACACAGGACCTGTGCCTGGCAGGGGAGCTACAGGCAGTATCAGGTAGAAATCCAGATGATCAAGTACTGTCCCCCAAAGGTGACAGACGTCCACTAGATCTAGGTCCCTCCTGGGACTGGCCAGGGCCATGTGCACTTAGTCTGCTATGATGGTCTGTGGACAGCACTCCCCCACAATGCTGGGGCTGGTACTGCCACTACGGGAGTGCCTGTGACTGGTGGGACATCCACAGTGACCTCCAGCTGTTGGCATTGCTGGCATATGTCCACGCGGCCATTGCAACCATCCCACCCTGTCCTGATGATTGGACATGACATTGTGGATGAGATCCAATGTCTCACCCCACAGTCTATCCATGACCTCGGTGTAATTATGGATGGCACCTGCTATGTCACGGATGCTGTCAGTTACAGATGTGTGATGAGCCCTCTGCATCCTTAGACCCTGCCTGTTGTACTGTTCCATTCATGCCTGTGCCTCCATGACAGCCTGGAACATGCGTGTGGTTGAGATAGATGTGGCACATATGCCAGGGGCATGATGACCAGCAGTGCTCCGATGAGCACCCCTGAACATCTGCCTATGTGATCCCCTGCAAGACATCTGGCTATGGCTGCTGTGTCCTGACACATGTGCCATAGATACAACACTCTCCTGGCCAATGCCAACCCTAGACTGTCCCTCAGCTAAGGCCAACAGTGATGAGGTATGTAGAGGTAGTGTGACTGTGTGCATGGATGGGGTTGATATGTGTGGGATGTCAATTGGTGGCCCAGTGGCAGCCCCTGATGACCCTTCCTGTGCCTCGACACACCTATCCTCAAGGTCACTGTCTGTATCAGTGACATCAGATTCCCTGCGGGGAGGATTCCAGCCCCACCTCACCACCTGTGAGGGGAAAAC
>NC_056748.1:452305151-452332651 GCF_019279795.1 Protopterus annectens | reverse complement strand
TCCATATATATGGGAGCAACAGCTGGAGAACACATACGTGCCCTTGTACATTCCAGAGGTAAGTGTGTGGTACACAGTGTTCCTTGCCCTTGTACAGCCTTTTATGTGGGGGTGGGGTGGGTTATATGCCATTAACCTAGGCTATGACAGCTTTTCAGGGATATAACTGTTAAGACAGGGATCATAGGTTTTTAGGCTCATAGGTAGGTACTAGACTATTAGCCCTAGGGCCTATATAAGCCTAGACAAAAAAGGTACCCTGACGTTCGCCACCCAAGAAAATTATTTTCCTGTGCCCCTGTCGAGCAAAGCCACAGAAGTGATCCCTGGAGTGAATTTCCTATTTCCCACTGAATCACCAAGATTTTTCTTGAAGAGTGCTAATGAGGAGCTCTGTTTGACATCAATACATAGTCTGTTCTAGAGTATGGGAAGTCTCTGGGACAGGAATCTATCCTTCCAGCATGTTCTGTTTATTGTGGTGACAAGGTTTAGGTCCCTAGAGTGTGTAGCTCGGAGGGATTGGGATTTCTTTAAGTGGAGCATGTCCAACAGCTCTGTGTTTGACACAGCTTTGTATGTTAGGCAGAGATCGCCTCTGAGTAGGCGATATGCAGTGGAGTAAAGCTGGAGTTTCTTGAGACGGTCTACGTAGGGCATCTGTTTGAGGCAAGTAATTCTATTTGTGAGGTATTTCTGTGGCCTTTCCAGTTGTAGATGTCTTGTGAGGTACATACCAAAAGGGGCATTGTACTCTATAATGGGTCTAATGAGTGATGAGTAGAGGGGAACAATGACCTCTTTTTTTCTGGATGAGAAACCTTTTGTGATGAGGTGAGCCATGTAGAAGAATTTCCTGAGAATTTCCTGACCACTGTGGCGATGTGATTATCAAAGGATACTTGTGTCCCAAGGTCTCATCACACTTTCGGAGTTACATAGACTACCAATTATGTGGTAGTTCATGGGTACAGAGTTTTTACCAAAGGGGATGACAATACACTTTTTGGCACTAAGCTTCAGGCCATGGCTTTGACACCAGGCATCTGTCTCAGTAAGGCCCTTTTGTAGTATGTCCACATCGTTAGGAGTTTCGATTATGGCTCCTAGTTTGCAGTCATCTGCAAACTTTGTTAGCCAAAGACCTTCTGTGTTAGGCTGTACTTCAGAGATTAGATACCAAACAGGAGAGGACCCAAGACTGAACCCTGTGGTACTCCACTTGTCACTGGTCTGAAGTCGGATTTGGAGTCTGCTGCTTTCACAGTGTGGGTTCTGTCCATGAGCCATTTGGCAACACATCTTGTGACATAGGGATTTATACCTAGTTTAGTGAGCTTATCTATAATTCCAGAGTGGGGGATGGTGTCAAAAGCCTTCACTATCATTCAGTGTGATAGTGAGATGTTAGGTTAAGCAATGTTATGTACAAGATACTGTGACATTAACACAAGTGCTACTTTTCCCTCTAGTGCTTAACTACAGGGTATAATTGGAGGCTGCTGAACTACATCTGTAATTGTTTATTGTTAAAATCCTGAAGGCAAATCCTGTTTCTACTGTTGTACTAATTGAAGACCTTGGCCTGGACAGCATAGTATGGTATATATGCAAATTGCTTGCATCTACTGTTTTCTGTGTGTCTTGCATCCATCACTGGTTACATATTTCAAACCTTATGTGATGTAAGTACTGGCATACATTACTGTATAGTACACAAATAAAGGTTATCTGTGTATGCATACCTGTGTGTTGTGTCATGTCCTTTGAATTGTGGGAGGATATATGTTTAATGTCAGTATTCTCATTTGTGGGAATGGTTGCCACATTACACATTTAACAGGTGGCATTTAAAGGGCTTGTGGCTGAGGGATATACTTTGTACCCAGTAAAATATATATATATCTATATATATATATATATATATATATATATATATATATATATATATACATGCATATGAATATATGTATGTATCTATATACAATTGATACAATATGATTACTTGTGAGTCATACATTAATATATATATATATATATATATATATATATATATATATATATATATATATAGAGCTACATATAGCTGTCTGTCTACATTTACAGATCTATATCTGTCGACATGTCCATGCATGTTCAGCTCATATTTTGGCCTATTCCTCATTCACTTGGCAATTGTCATGGATGATCGCAGCATTGAAGTCAGTAACTAGCGCCAACACTTTTGTGTTTCAGACTTCTTCTCCTTCTACATATGTGTTCTAATACATATAACTGTGTAACTAGCAACATTTTAAGTGTATTAGAGCATTAGTTGACATATATTCCTATTTGTACCCACAGTGTGGCATACTTTGTCCGGACTTCTTGCATTAACAGGTTGTGTGGTATGATATTAATACATTTCCTGTACTGCTGACTGATTGTGTTGCATATGTTTGTGAAAACTTCAGGTTTTGTATATCTTCCATGGTTTAGTGGTAAATCACTTTGTGTATGGAGTGCAGGGTTTGAGCCTTGGAGAGACATTTTATTTTGTTGCTTGGCAGAACAAGGGACATTGGCTACAGAGTGATTAAGCACTTTTAAGCAGTTGTTAGTGGGATTGCACAGGTTTGCGTGATGGTAAGCACTTCCAACCTCCGCTTATGTTTTCTTACAGTCAGTTAGCTTCAAATTTCTCAACCTGTGTAGGCATAGCTTACCCCCACACAAACCCGCTTACCGCTGCTTAATAGTGTTTACTGATGCTTACTCCACGCTAATTCCTTTAAAAGAAAAGAAAAAGATGTTGACAGGAAAGTGGTGAAAAATAGGGCACAAAGAGAGAAAGACAGTAGGGAAAATAGCTAGGCATGTGCAGGAAGGGTATAGGAAAGGTCCATAGCTTCCCATTTCTTCTACAGAAACAGCTGTGCATATACACTATATTTGCAGGTACATTTGTTCCCTCAAACCCCTGGGAGAGGGGTGAGGACAACATATATTCATTGTGATGCCAATTAGACCCGATTACATGTGTCCAGTGGACACGTGCAAAATGAACAGCTATGTATGGGGCAAGATTTTTTTGTGGGAACAGATTGCCCTGTTTTTTTTCAGGTGAGAGTGGGATGTTGGGGAGGGATAGTAGGTATATTTGGGAGGTAGGTTGGGTAGGTTAACAGACAAGACACACAAGACGCATACAGTGCCGGTATATGATACGTTGAACGGAGAGAAGTGTTTGTAAGTCACAAGCCCATGAGCCCCCAACTGGAAACAGTGGGACTGAGGTCTCCACCCATGGGCAGTTAGCACTGCACTTTCATGGCCCCGAAGGTGGCTATGCTGGGGGGCTGTGTAGGAGGGGAAGGCTCACCCTCTAATAGTGCCACTCGGCCCTCAAGCTGGCGTAGCCGCTCTCGATACTCCAGATCAAGCTCCCTATGCACCACGGCCCGGACCTGTTGATGGGTGACAGGTTCCCCTCGGCTCCCACTCCAGGGTGGGTGATCCCCATCTCCTGCAGCGGTTCAACCCAAAGGTGGCTCAGTGTCCACAGAGGAGGAGGTCCCAGGCTGGGCCCCAGATGTGCTGGTTCCCAGTGCCATGGCCAGCTGATGTAGGACAGGTCAGTCTGCTAGGACCGGCCTTCCCATATGAGCTGTGTTGTCACAGGTTTATGACAGATATGGGTTAGTAACAGTCAACAGCATTCAGGATTAGCTATAACAGCATGCATAGGTATTCCCATTAACCCAACACACCAGATTTAACACAGTTGCAGAGCAAGTAGAACACATGCATATATGGAACAACAGTGGCCATTACAGGAGCATGCAGGTTTCATTGATGGCAACAGGCCACCAATATGGGTGTATTTTAACATGGCACATGCATAAAAACAAATGTAAATATTTATAAACCATTAGGACATATGTCCCAGCAAAAGTTTGGAGTGTACACATACCAGTTGAGGACTGTCATTGGGTTATTATGCACATATGGTAGGGGTGAGAAAGATAGTTCAATTAACAATTAATATATCCTTGTAGTTTTCACAACATTCTTAGTCACTGCAGTGGTTTTTCCCTTACATGTATTATTACACTACACAATGGCCTTATATTGTACACTGGTATGTTTATAAATTATTATATACCTGACCTGTATCTTACATACAAGCATGACAGGCTGCAGTTGTTAATGCAACATATGTTGAGAATTGCTGTCATACACTTTGGGTGAGGTGCTAGAATGACAGGTTTGTTTCCATTTCTGACTATGTACATGTTTGACTATCAGTTATATATCATTGACAGCTGCCTACATTTCTTGGATCATCACACTAGATTTTCAGAGGAACAGGGTACCAAGCTGGTGATATGGGCAATTTATCTGGACATGCTGGACAGATTGGAACAGTTGTGGGGTAAGAATATGCATATAACTTACAATTTGAACATTCTAGCAAATTCTGTACTGTTGTTGGGTGTAATTATGCATACAGCTTTCTATCTGAACATCTGTACAGTTGTGGCTTATGATTATGCATACAACTTAGTAGCACTCCCAGGATTCAAACCCCTGCTCTGTGTGACAAAATATTATAGCTAACATCACAGTACACTGTGCTATCACGGAGTTGGTGTAAAGCTTTCGACTGTTTTTTATCTAAGTATCCCTAACTTGTACAATATGACTGACCTCTTGGCACTTCCAACATTGTTATGCAGGACTTCATACCCATTTTATCTGCACACTACGGTGTGGATGACACTGCATAAGATACAACAGTACTATTTATAGTATGGAACAGATCACCAACATATGAGAGAAGAGTAAACAGAAGCACTCCAGGGATTATATCTTTATTCACAGACTATTACACATTTATTTCTACTGGTACACCACTTTCTAAAGCCCTTATATTTATTTGTTATGACAGTACATGCAGACAGATTACTAACCTTCCTTGCAATGCAGCCTTTGCAGCCTAGCATCATGGGCTTGCTGGTTCGCAGCCCACTCATCTGCAGCTGTCAGAGAAATGCAGTGATATTTAGCAATACCTATCCATAGTATACACAAGCTAGGCAATTATTTGCTACTTATCTCAGTTAGAGCGTCTTCTGTGTAACGACATGCGTGAATGGGCGTTCCTTCATTGAAGATTGTGCATTAGGCCCGGCAAGCCAGTACGTAAAAATCTACTGCCAATCAATAGCGGACCAGAGTTCCACTGTGGCGACCCCTAACCGGGAAAAGCCGAAAGACACAAACAAACAAATTAAAATGAGTACTTAGTACTGGGGCATTGGGCATCTGCTGAGACTCCTGGATCCACTGTTCCAGTACATCACCCCTCCACCGCTTCAGGTCAGCATGGTGGTGCCTGACCTCCTCACCAGTCCGGGCGATACCTGTGGCACTGGTGAGGTCACAGGCGAGACTGTCCCAGGCCTCCATTTTAAACTGCGAGCCCTGGTATTGGCCCTGCAGTAGTCTCTGATCATGGTGTTTTACCAGCAGCCATACCATGATTTTTGACTCCTAGATACCCCAGCGCTGTGCTCTAAATTGAGTGCCTTCACCCTCACCAGCCATTCTGCCTGCAATATGAAGTTATAACCAGTTATGGGAAGTATTCCCACCTGTGGGGTTTAAATATGGCCCACACTTTCCCATGATTGGCCAGTTTTGAAAATGCTAAGCTATGGGCAGGCGTGTTTACATAAGGCTGGCACTGCTTGAAGAGGTATACCTCTAGGGAGATTGAATTGACTCCCCTACACATTGATTACACTTACTAACTTGAGCTGTGCTGCATTTAGCATTGCTTAATAGTTAATTAGCACTATATTTGCCATTTGGCAATGATTTATTCTTCATTACAGGTTATATATGTATCTGGTATTCATGATTTATGTGTACATACTGTATGGGGACCTGGGGACTTCTACACTTTATTACAATAACACCTCAAATCTATGCTTACCGCAGTACTCCAGTTCATATATTTATGTTATGTAGCAGGTTATACCACTTCACACTAGTGAAGTGGTATGATGGCTTAGTGGTTAACTACTGTGACTATAGTGGGCAGGGTCCTGAGTTTGATCCTTGCCAAAGCAGTTTATTTTGTTGCTGGGCAGAACATGGGCCAATGGATACAGAGTGATTAAGGCACTTTAAAGCAGCTGTAAGCGGGTTTGCATGGGTTTGCACGATGGTAAGCACTGCTAATCTCTGGTTATAGTTTCTTACACTCAGTTAGCTTCTACTTTGCTTAATCTGTGCAGGCAATGCTTACCCCCGTGCAAACACACTTAAATACGCTTACTACTGCTTATTTGTGCTTAAACCTGCTTACTAGTGCCTTATTCATTATGACACTGACACTTCACCTGTACATTTAATGCAGTACTCCAGTTCACATGTAAATGTTATTATGTAGGTTATACGGCAAAAAGATGTAAAGATATGTTCATATACAGATTTCACATGGAAGATAAATGCTGCAGTGGGACTTGTAGCAGGAATGCCTGTTCGTTAGTTGGGTGCTCTAACCACTACACTATTGCTGTGCTGCTTCATTTGCATATATATTCCTTGTTATCCTGTTCAGCCTTTTCAGCTGCTTTAACCATAGCTAAGCAATGGGCACACCCGCGCACCTACAGTTAGCTGTACTCAGGGTTTTAAAAAATAAAATAAAAGGGTCTCTTTGTTTTATTTAAATGTACTGTTGCTGTTGAACACATGGGGACTGTTGGTGGGGATATGCAGACACCTATGAGTGGTCTCGCTCATTTATTTACACTTTCTTCTGTTCTATTTGCAGGAGCATGTTTATTATGAGAGCTCTGCTCTCAGACATGCCCCCTGCACTCGTCCACGCTCCATGTAGGATTTGGAGCTCAGGCAGTGCGCCTTCATTAATATGCATGGCGCGCTGCCGTCCTCCTCTTAAACTGCCGCTTCTGTGCAGGACTAGATTAGTCCTGCACTGAAGTTTAGTAAATCCGGGGGATTGTCTCAGTGTTTCACTGCAGCTTGTTTGCTTTTATATTTGTTTCTTAGTATACCACTGTAGCTTGTAGGTCATTGTATTGTTTCTTAGTGTCTCACTGTAGCTTGTAGGCCTTTGTATTTGCTTATTAGTGTCTCTCTATAGTTTGTAGGTCTTAGTACTGATTTTTCTAGTTTCCATGTGGCTGCTTCTGTTTTTACCTTTTGTTAAGAGCTTAGCTACATGTATTTGGTTTTTCCAGCCACCTAATGAAATGTTGCTAATCAGAAAGCCATTGGATTTTGGTATGACTACCAGGTTGCAATATGGGATAACTTCTCCATGTCTTAACATGCAAATCTGGATATACAGTGATGGTCAGTGTGCACTTATAGGATATGGACAGCAGCAGCTGTAGTGTTGACACACACATATGGGAACTGTACAGCCATAAGGTACCATGCCTTCTATTCCCCACTTTCTACGGCATATCTCTGTAGCATCTGTAGCATCTGAGCAGGGCAGCATGAGGACAGTTTGTGTTACAACATGTGTCCTGTCTCCTGTCCAGGAGTATTTCTTCCTAATATAGCTGAGCGTTTACATGATCAATACATTCGTCCTTGCCCAGAGTCTGTAAATTGTATGCTACTTCCCTTCTCATCCTGTTCACTACAGTCTCTATCTTTAACAGATACACAGACAGTGTGTATCACAATATAGTTGTTTCTATCTGAGCTGCATACCAGTGACCACAGTGGACCTCCCACAGTGCACCACAGCCGATACCTTGGTGGGCTACTGCTACCTGGACCCGAGCTCTGGTCTCAGTCATCCATCACTGCAACCCTTCCTGCGCTGTCAACACACCTGTCAGCTGATGTGTAGGGATGCCCTGAATAAAATGTCTTGCATTTACCTTGCCAACATTCCCACTCTCTGGGAAGATGGCATAATGGTTAAGATATTTAGCTTACAGAAATAAGATGCAGTGTTTGATTCGCACATGGGGTAGTTTGCTAAGTTTAAAATGGGCCACAAAGGCAGACAGTCTAGTACTTATCTATGAATCTGCATAAGGCACCTGCTTAATGTTCTGACTGATGTTACAGCTAGTAAACAGTGGAACTCAATTGTAAAGCATGCCAATAATATTCTGCCCTGAATGATTTCAAAAAACGTGACTGCATCAGTTTTTATGGTTGGTGCCAGTCTTCATATAGACTGAACACTATTGCATTGTGTTAAACTCTGATTTAAACTATTCAAATACATATCATGCATAGATCTTTTTTGATTTTCTGCAAATTACTCTTCTTGGTTAAATACAAGGTAGTTGCTGAAATCTTTGGAAAGTGCATGATTTATGATATTTAAGTAAAATAAATGAAAAAAAGAGACAGATTTGTGTGTGACTGTGGAAAATGCATATAAGAAAGATTGAAGCAAGGGAGGAGTTTTGACACTCCCACTGGTCTGTCTGATAAGATACTGCCTAGAAAGTGTTTCATAAGGGAAATAAATGACACATACTGAAAATGGTAGACAGAAGTAATTATAGAAGTTTCACCTAGTGTACACGTGAAATTCTGTACATTGTCACTGACCTGTAGGACAGTGATAAGGAATACATAATCCTGACTTTATGAAATGCAAGGGTAATGCTAGGGTATACAGTTCACATGTAGCTGTACGAGTCTTAAAGTAGTTGTATAAACATTAGCGCACCAGTTGTAGTTTGTCAATATCAAAGTCAGGAAGAGCCAAGAATTGAGACCTGTTGTATCTTAAGACGGTTGCACAACTCCTGTAGAGGGTTTTAAGTTTTGCATGACTGCTTGCATGAATAAGTCAAACATGTTTTATACAAAAAAAAAAGACAAACGAAAGTACTTTATTTGCTGAACGGGGCGGCCCGTGCTATTGGACTTCTGGACTGCAGCCCCCCCCAGCTGTAAAGAAAAGTAAATAAAACAATTTAAAATTTGCGGATAAAAAAATTAAAAAAAACAGACTTTCGAGCACTAGTCCGGACTGCTGCTGAGATGATCTGGAGCATGCGCAGACTGTCTCAGCAGCAGTCCAGACTGGGAAACATGTAACAGCAGAGATCCCAGAAGTCTATGCAATTTTAACTGCATAGACTGTCGCTGGAAACAGATCAGACCCGGACTGCAACGTCGGCAGGCAGGGCTGGAGTCTCGGATCTCACATGGTGGATGTGCTTCAGAAGTCTCGTTGGGGGATCTCACATGGTGGATGTAATGCGCAGACAGCAGAGCTATGGAGTCTGAAGGGAACTACATGTACTGGGAAGCTGTGTGTGTGTGTGTGTGTGTGTGTGTGTGTGTGTGTGTGTGTGTGTGTGTGTGTGTGTGTGTGTGTGTGTGAATGCCCCAGTTACTGTATACTGGTAGCTAGAACAAACTCATGGTGGTGTGGTAGGGAATACCTCAACCTTGAACCCTGTACCTTATATGCAGGTGTTAAGGACCTGAATTCCCTACCCACCACCGTTTGTAAAAAAAAAATTGCAGATTTTTGCCTCAAATTTGATCTGATCTGTTCCTCATATCTGTGGCTTCTAAATGTTGCAATGCTTGATATTTGATGGTGCAGTGGTAGCATTGTTGCCTCACAGCTGCAGGTTTTCAGATTTGATTCTTGGCTGGGGTGTCTTCTGTGTGGGGTCTGCATCTTCTCCCTGTGTTTGTGTGGGTTTGCTTTTGTGTCCTCCTATGTTACAAAGACATCTCTGCATATTTCTTCCTGGGCCTCTGCTGAAAATAGTTTTTTTGTTCCAAGTCAGGCTGTCCTGATTAACAAATGTTAAATAAACTTGACAGACATTTGAATTTCAGACTTCAGGTTTCTGAATGTTTAATGCCTTACATATTTGATGGTGCAGTGGTAGCATTGTTGCCTCACAGCTATAGGTTTTCTGGTTTGATTCTTGGCTGGGGTGCCTTCTGTGTGTAGTCTGCCTCTCATCCCTGTGTTTGTGTGGATTTGCTCTGTTGTCTTGCCATTTTACAGACATGTGTCTGCAGTATTTCTCCCTGGGCCTCTGGTGAAAGTTGTTTTTGTTCCATCAGAAGTAAAATTGACAGGCATTTGAATTTCAGACTTCATATTCTTCAGAAAATACATAGTAACACAACCTTTTATTCTAACACAACCTTTTATTCTAGCAATTTTCTAAGTTTATAAGATGAATATTTTAAATGTGTCCTTATGTTTGGGACTGTATTACCCAATTATTGGCTTTGTCCAGGTTTTTTGTGCTAAGGTTGACAGCTATGGCAAGAACTGAATTCACTGAATATGTTTGAGGGCTGTATTCCCTCATTACTGGGTTTGCCCAGGTGTTTTGTGCTAAGAGGTTGACAGAAGGAGACAGTACTCTCAAAGGCTCAAGGTCTACCTAAAGGGGAGGTTGGCTTAATGGTTAAGGTGCTTATCTTACAGGCACAAGATGTGGGGTTTGATTCTCACAGGGGGTAATTGGCTAGGCTCAAAAAGGCCCACAAGGGCAGTTAACCTAGTACTAATCTATTAACCTATAAGCTATGGTGAGAACTGAATTCATTAAATGATAGCCGTTTCAGTCTTCTGCTCATTCACAAAGCAGCTGATTTGGCATAGTGGTATGTTGCTTTGACTGTTTTGCACAGGGACCTTGGCAGTAAAATGTATGGTGGTAACAGCATTTTTCTTTCAAAAGGCAGGTGATTTGGCATAGTGGTATGTTGCTCTGACTGTTTTGCACAGGGACAATGTTAGTAAAATGTATGGTGGTAACAGCATTTTTCTTTCACAAAGCAGCTGATTTGGCATAGTGGTATGTTGCTCTGACTCTTTTGCACAGGGACCTTGGCAGTAAAATTTATGGTGGTAACACAGCATTTTATTCTAACAACTTTCCAAGATTATACAAGCAATATTTAATGTGTCCCTGGTTTTTGACCCCCCCTCCCAATAAATTTGGCTTTTTCCAGATTTCTTGTGCTGCGAAGTTGAGATGCAGTTGAGCATTGAGTAGATTTTACAAGGAGCTGAGAGCTGCAGGGGAAGAGAAGTTTAGTGCTGCTTATGCTAAGTCAGCTTGCATTGTTAATAGCACAATAGGTTGTGTAATTGCTTTTAATGCAGAAGGTTGTTGGTTCTACTCCCACAAAGGGTGAATGCTGCCGTACTGAAAAAGTTAAGATACTAACTATGAGCCTGTTATCAGTTTGCCATACATTTCCTATTGCAGTATTACTAGCTTATCATTTTTAATGTAATATAAGCAATTTATTCCTCAGGGAGACCAGACACTTTATTTTTCGATGAAACCATGAAATATAAAGGTGTTTGCTAGCAGCAACCTCTTCATTAGTTACAGATTTATTTAATGTGGAATTATTTAGATGACTTTTTTACTTCTTCAGAGATTGTGCATATTTACTGATAATGGTGGACTGTAGAATTGTGCATATTTACTGATAATGGTGGACTGTAGAAGTTTGGGTAGACTTTTATGATGGAAATGTTCTGAACTGGGCACTTTTGTCATTATGGGTGCATGCATTTTGTTTCATTGTTTACTGGAAAGATGTTCTGAATTGGGCAGTTTTGTCATTATTGGTGCATGCGTTTTGTTTCATAGTTTACTGGAAAAATGTTCAAAACAATAGGAAGGTGTATCAAAGAGCACATGTATGTTTCATATGCAAGGGGCCTATGATTTGAAAACAGCCCAGAATTAATCTTTATCTGCCACTGGTAAAATGTATTTTCTTTGAATGTGGGTTTCAATGCTGTTTCAATTAATGTGAGTTTAAAGGGCAGAGAAGCTTTAATGCTAAGTTTGTTTAGCAGATGTCTTAGTGTTTGTGCTGTAAAATGCAAAATAAAACTTTCAAATGAAGACCAAATCATCATAGAAGTAAATCAGTATGCACATTAGTGTTTATGGTAAATGGAGTGAAATAGCCAAGTAATGGATCATTGGAATGGCTGCAGTGGGAGGCTCCATTCGACCATGATTTTGTGAGGGGGAAGGGCGGCAAACTTAAAGACAGCCCCAGCTGAACTATACCTCCCAACTGTCCAGATTTTCAAAGAATGAATAGATTTTTTGCTTCTTATTTTTGGTTTGTTCCTCATAAAATTTGTGGTTTTCTGGCAAATCATTTAGGAATTAAGTCACTAAATAATGACACACTGAGTTTCAGACTTCATAACCTTCAGAAAAATGCATGCTAAAGTAAGACCTGTTTTTCTATCAACTGTCTCAGTTTATACAAGAGCAATTTTTGGTACTGTTTATATGTTCTCCCAATATATTTGGCCTTGTCCAGATTTATTGCATTAACAGGTTCAGAGGTACATGCAAATAAATTGCTTTACAGAATTAGGCATAGCCAAATCTCTCAAATGTCCCTGATTTTGGCTCAAAATGTTGCTCTTCCCCCTAATAATCCCTCCACAAAATAGCAATTTTGGAAGAAAATATGGAGGGTTTACAATTAAGAAATAACTGTAATACTCAGAGTTATAGATTACTTTTATTTCAGAAATGCATGTAAATTCTTTTATTTTGCCAGCTGCTCAAGTTAGCAGTACTAATATTAAAGTGTCCCTTCTTTGACAGGTTCCCAGCTGTATTGTGTGGTTATTTTATATTTTTACATCACATTTTTTGTCCATTTTTCATAAAATTGTGGGTTTTTTTTTGGCAAATTAGTGACAAATCATTAAAGAATGAAGTTAGAAATTAATGACAGACATTTGAGTTTCAGATGTCATACCATTCAGAAAATTCATACCAATGCAAGACATATTCTATTATCTTTCTAAGTTTATAAGAGCAATATTTAAAAATTGTCCTTATTTTTGGGCCTTTGTTCCACTTCTTTGCATGGCTTTGTCCAGATTTCTTGCTCTGAGGTTGAGAGGTATGACAAATGTGTCAGGGCCATCACAGTCAGCCAGAGACATTTCAAATTGCGACATACTTGTTGCACCCCAATCCCCCATGTAGTGACTCTGGATGTGTCGAAGTAAGGCAAGGAGTAGTTATGCAGTGTAAATGTGCAGAGTATCCCCCCATCCAAGGTAGACACAAGTACTAGAGTGGCTTTTCATCTGTCCTTGATTTTTGCAGAATGGTCTGGTTTCTGTCATATTTTTGTACTGTTGATTTATGCTTATTACTCAAAGTGCCTGTTGCTCTGTGTTTAAGTAACAATACTTTAATGACCATCAGGTAAGCTTGGCTGAGATCGTAAGATGCAAGTAAGCTTTAATAAGCATACTGTTAAAGAATTGCCAACATTGAAAGCCTTTCTGTTGTTGCCATGTAGAGAATATTTAACTAGATAATGTATAAGCCTTGGGTATTGAAATGCATATGACAGTATTTGTAATAAAGGACAGGATTACATTATTTTAAGAAGCTCATTACACTTGGGGACTTCCAGTCATCTCTGCAGGCTTTACCCATAAACTAAACAGAATGCCAATCATATGGTCCATAACCTGTACAGTAATACTTTTAAGCAATGTATCTTGAGCTTATTTCTTGTTTGCTTTTCATTTTTTACTTTGATCATGTTTTCCCCATGAAACAAGTAGATAGTTGTCAGGCAGCAGGTCTTTATTTGGATAAGAAACATTTTTACAAGTGGGGGCATCAGAGATTTCTACTTTCAGCATGTTACTTGGTACTTTAATAAAGCTGAATATAAATTATAATTAGAACTGCAGTGCAAGAAGTGGTTTGAGTTGAGTGCTGCTTGTTTTTCTTATACTTGATTTTAACTGGCATTCCATTAATGTATTTAAAAAGTAATTTATTTTTTCATGCCTCACAACCTTTTTGTTTCCATCTAGATATTAATTAAGCTGTCATGCAGCCAATGCAGTGAAATATTTTTATTCTTCTACACTTCATTTTGTCTTGATTGGACTCTCATAATGACGGTTTGGCACCCAGGGCAGTGTATTTAGTTAGTATTTGTGGTTTTGAGCATAGCCCCTCCCCTTTCTGGTTGGTCACACCCCTTCCCATTGACCCCACCCATTCAGCTGTCTCCTGCAGCCTCCCTTTGATTTGAAGTCACCAGCTGCCACTGCTTGCTGATAAGTGCAATTATGTGTATGTGGTTTGTAAGCAATATCCTTTCCAGCAAAATCCACTGAAAGCAAAATTTGTCATAGATTACTGAATTTGTTACCATCACCAGTCCTATATAATATTACATTTCAGAAAAATTTGCATTTACAAATCTGCACCTAGGGCATTCAGAATCATTGTTTCTTGAAGATTAATTATGCACTTATTCACTCATAAACTCTAGAAACCAAATATTTTCATTCTTGAAATAAATTTTCGATCAGTGCTGTGATCACTTTTCATGTTAAGTCTAATCATAAATAAATGTCTACATGGAAATTACTGCTGCAGATATTTATATGAACCATTAACAGTGGAAATGAAAGTAGGTTTCTCATTCTCTCATAGGATTATAGGACACTACTAAGGAATCGACTCGGACATCATTTTAAACCCAACCCAATGTAATATTGTAAAAGTACTAGTCAATACCCAAGATTGCATTTTGTGATGACTGTCCACGTCTAGGAGGCTTGTGGGTACTATCCCTGGTAAGAATTTCCGGTGCTCCATTCACTTATCAGGTTCCCCTTGAACATTATCATAGAGGTACACTGTTACACGTGAATTGGTAGCCTGTTCCAAAGATGTGGCAGTTGCTGGAAGATAAATCTGTCTCTCCAGGATGTCCTATTTAAGTCACAGGCCATGCTTAAGTTACTGAAATGGGTAGCCCTAGACCCATTTGATTTACTGATATGCAGTTAGTTCACTAGGTTTGGGTCTTGGGTTGCTCTGTAGGCCAGGTATAAGCCTCCCCTAAGAAGTCTATAAGATATGGAGTATAGTGACAGGGATTTTAGTCATTCCATGCAAGGTACATGCTAGAGGCCCTTGATCTTCTTTGTTTGAAATCTCAGATGTCTCTATAATGGCTGCAGGTGCTTAGTACGGTACATACCGAATGGGGCATTATACTCAATTATGGGCTGGATAAGTGCCGACTATGGGGGGGGGTTATAACTTCTTTTGCTCTTGTGGCGATCCCTTTACTAATCAAGTGAGCTATGTGGAAAGCTTTCCTTACAATGATAGATGTGGTGGTCGATGATAAGGTCACAGTTAACCTGTGATCCCAGGTTCCTTACCACTTCATGGGTACTTAGGGTATTGTTATTGATTTGATAGTGTGAAGGGACATTGTTTGTGCCAAAAGGAATGATGATGCATTTCTTTGCATTTGGTTTGAGACCATGACTAATACAACAGTTACTGGACTGTGTGAGACCCTCCTGGAATATACTGTCATACTGACATTATTTGGGGATTCAATGATTGCACCTAGTTTACAGTCATCTGCAAAGCTGGTCAGCCACAACCCTTTAGTTTTGACCTGAACTTCTATGAAGTATATACCAAACAGTAGCGGGCCCAGCACTGACCCCTATGGCACCCCACTGATAACAGGTCTGCTGGTTGATGTGGAGTCACGCACTTTGATAGTGTGTGTCCAGTTTGTGAGCCACTTGGTAACCCATCTTACAACGAAGGAGTTTACATTCAGTTTGCTAAGTTTATCAGTAATGCCTGAATGGTAGAGTGTGTTGAAAGCCTTTGGCAAGTTGAGGTATACTGTCTGCACAGATTTGCTTGCATCAATTTCCTGGGTCACACTTTCAAAGCAATCTACCAGATTTAACAGGCAGGATCTGCCTTTCACAAAGCTGAATTGGTTAGGATGTAGAGTTTGGAGGTCACCTATGTCTTCATTTATGGAGTCCATAATGATGCATTCCATGGCCTTACAGATAAGACTGGTCAGGCTTATGGGTCTGTAATTCTCCAGGTCTGTTGCTAGGCCACCTTTATGGAGGGGAATAACTGTACCTGTTCCCCATTCTACAGGAACAAAGCCTGTGGTTAGGCTGTGATTGAAAAGGGTACTTAGTGGTGATGCTAGCTTATGTTTTAGCCTGTTTGAAAGATAGCCTCGGATGTCATCTGGTCCTATAGATACCGTGTTCTTTAACTTGGACAGGGCTTTGAGGACCTGTTTTTCAGATATGTAAGGTGGGGGGAGTTTGTGGGAGGGTTTGTTGTAAGTTAGGAGGGGATAACGAAGTGAAGTTTTTGTCATACCTATCCACTAGCAGTTTCACTATCTCTCTTGGGTCAGTGTACCATTGACCACTAGTTTTGCACATGTTTGGGTCCTACCCTTTAGGTCATGTACATAGCTGTAAAAGGCCTTATGGTTATCCTTGGCAGTACTTACTGGATTTCTCTCAAAGGAGCTCTTGGAGGATTTGGCAAGTTGTCTTATTTGCCTGTAGCTGAGGAGGGTGGTTTTCCATCATTAGGTCCTTGTCTTTATCCCAGTACTGGATAGAACATATACATATAAAATTATGTTATCCCTTAGGTGAATTACAGCTGTAATCAGCACATTATTAGTCAGTTAGCTGTTTTGCAATTACATGGACATGTTTTCCACTGATAAAGGTATATGAAATAGACAACAGAGTTACAAAGAACAACAATGATGTGGTGGTAGTAGTAGCACAGAAGCACAGATCAGAATGTACACATCAGTGGTAGTTCCTAGGAAAATTCTCTGTTTCCTTTATTTACATGGATGTGAAGGCCCACATAAGTATATATAATGAACAAGCATTTAAAGGAGGAACGTGGTATAAATAATGATCCACATGACAGAGTTTGAAGAGTTACCATACTGGTAGATGAAGCCTCAACTCTCGAACTTCGACTACCTGAGCTTCAACTCACTGACAATTGGAGTTCCTCCACAGGAAATCACTTTTGGCAAGTTGCACTCAAAGTGAATTTTCCCCTTTTTCAACTAAGTGCACTCTTGGAGTTGATGTTCGTAACTTTGGGGGTGTAGGGGCTTGCCTTCCTGCAAAACACTTTAAAAAATGATTCTGACAAGATGTTTTCAGTGAATGCAGTTCAGAAATTCATTCCTCAGTGCATTTGCTTTCCCTCACTCTTAATGGAAGCTTTTGAGGTATATAACCTTCTGTTACGAATTGAATCATTTCAAGAATGTAAATAAGCACAAAGCAATGTCAAGTCCCGTCTGAAGAGTCAGTTTTACTTACTATGCCTCCACAGCTGCATTGTATAAGTAAAATTAAAAAAACAGTGATACATTTAAAACTCTTTTTTCTTCCTTCATTGTAGCAGCATACTAATAAAAGAGAATGCATTTTAATTATTATGTTTCTGAGCCTACTCAGTAAAAGAAGCAGACATCAGTATGCAATATCTCTTTTTTAACATATGAGATGTTCCCGGCAGATATTTAATGGAGCAGGAAATTATTCATAGAGTACTCTATAAAATCAAATCAAGGCAATGACTGCCAAAAAGTTGATTTTATTATTTTTATACTTGACTATGTAATCCGTTTAGAAAAAAAGTGAACTGTGCTCATAGATATGATTGGTGTCCTACAGCCATATTAAATTATATTGTTAATAGTTCAAAAAATTATAAACCTTACATCTGATTACTGCATTTCCTTCCAAAAATTCTATGACAGTTGTGCTGGAAACCTTGCAGTCTCAGATTCTGACAGGAAATGATACAATCAGGAATCTATGTTTAATAAAGTCTTACTGTAATTGTCATAAGCATTAATTCTTCACTAACACTGGCCCAGATTCCAAAAGAGTTAATCTCAGTGTAAGTCTGTCCCTATTCTGAAAGAGTTGCTTGTTTAATTTCTCCAAGTCTTTTGGGTTTCTAATACCATAACGGGAATGGACCTTATTCCTAAGTCAAAGTATGATTAAAGTCCATGAAATTAGCATTGTTTCATTCTTTGATGTCAGTCAGTAGTGCTCTTTGCAGCACCTGCAATGTGCCCAGTAATGACTCCTTCTGCAGTTCATATGGAGTTACATGTATTGGTTGTTGTTGTGTTTTCCGGCTTTTCCCGGTTAGGGGTCACCACAGCGGAACTCCGGTCCGATAATGATTGGCAGTAGATGTTTACGTGCTGAGTTGCCGGCCCTGATGCACAACCTTCAATGAAGGTACGCCCATTCATGCATGTCTCCACACAGAAGGTGCTCTAGCTGAGAATCGAAAAGGACAACGTCTTACTGTGAGGCGACAATGCTACCGCAGCACCAGCACCGCAGTACCATATCTAAATACGATTGTATATTCTTTTTTTTATAAGACCCATTGCTACTACTACTATTGGGACTGTCTGGGTATCTTTCTTCCACATTGCTCTTGTTTCTGCCTGCAGATCCTGATATTTTATGATTTGTGTCTCTCTGTACACAAGACACAGTAGTCACTGGGTGTTGCAATTTCAATGGTCAATGCTACTCTTGTCTTCTTTTCTTGGACCACTATATCCGTTTTTCTAGCATCTATCTTTTGAGCTGTTGGTAATGGATGATCCCAAGTGATGTAGACTTCCTAATTTTCTATGATGCTTTGTGGCTCATGTTTCTAGTGTTTTTCAGTCACTTCAGTACCATAATGTTTGCACAATCCCCAGTGCAAGTCCTGCCACATTATTATGCCTTTCAGTATACAGTCCTTCTGCCATTAGTATTTTGCAATCAGCAATGAGGTGTGCAAGTTTCCAATTTGGTTTTACAAAACCTGCATTTGTTTGTTTCTCCTATATGTTCAATGGACTTTATAAACCAAAGTTTATAAACATTGCATGCAATATCTTAACATATGAGATGTTCCTGTCAGATATTTAATGGAGCAGGAAATTATTCATAGAGTACTCTATAAAATCAAATGAAGGCTATGACTGCCAAAAAGTTGATTTCATTATTTTTTATACTTGATTATGTAATCCATTTAGGAAAAAAAGTGAACTGTGCTCATATATATGATTGGTGTCTTACAGCCATATTAAATTATATTATTAATCGTTCAAAAAATGACAAACCTTGTATCTGATTACCGTATTCCCTTTCAAAAAATGCTATGATAGTTGTGCTGGAAACCTTGCAGTCTCAGATTCTGACAGGAAATGATACACTCAGGAATCTATGTTTAATAAAGTCTTACTGTAATTGTCATAGGCATTAATTCTTCATTAACATTGGCCCAGATTCCAAAATAGTTGCTCTCAGTGTAAGTCTGTCCTGATTCTGAAAGAGTTGCTTGCAGAGTAAGTGACTTACTTCTGTGTAAGACTTGTCTGTAAATAGGCATACACTGGGGGCCAGATTTCAAAATACCTGCTCTCACTGTAAGAGTCTCTTCAAGCGGTCACTTAAACTGAGAGCAAATATATTGGAATTGAACCTAATGTCTCGTTCAAGTTTTCTCAGAATTCAGTTCCTCTGTATCCCTGGTTGATTTTATTATTGATTTAAGATTCCTGCTGTATAAATCTTATAATGGATAAAATAAAATAGCTCAAAGTGTGAATGCATGAACCCTTGGATTGTAATCTGGTTCTCAAAAAACCCAGACTCCTTGTTATCTTATAAATACCACTTACAGCAAGCCAAGTTCAAATATTTAAATCAAAATGCTCCCTGCGGGATTATTCCTAGTTACTGTAGTCCATAAAGGGCAATATTAGATCATCGTCAGGTAATCCAAATAAAGAAAGGAGAATATAAGATAGTATGCACCACCAACAGAAATTTTCATTGGTGTACAGGAGCCAGAACAATATCAATTTTGCAAGACCTTTAGAGACTACACAATAAATTAAAATACTGAAGAAACTAATGCTGAGCTGAAGTTACATCTCATAAATATAGAATATGACCACTAGGTGTGGAGGCACAGATGTTGTGAAAACTTGTCAATAATCTTTCAGATTGATAATCAAACTACTGTCACTTTGAAAAATTTGACAGATACAAATAAAAAAGAGATAGCAAAAAGGGTGGCCTAATGGTTAAGGTGTTTGCCTTACAAACACAAGGGGCAGGGTTTGAGTCTCACAAGGGATAATTGGCTAGGCTTAAAATGGCTCATAAGGGCAGTTAGCCTAGTACTAATTTATGAACCTATGAACAACAGAGCTTCAGAGCAATTTAATAAGTTAGGTTTGGTGCTTTCATCTATTCTACTTATTCAGAATTCTTCAGAACCACTTACAATTAACGAATAATACCATCTTTATGAAATCATTACATGATAGTCAAATTAGCTGATATATTCATATGAATTGTGCAAGTCAAATAAAGTAATACAAGCATATTAAATCTAAATTCTACAACATAAAAAATAATTTGTTAATTAGCTGACCCAAACTTTCAAATGCTACTGATGGATATAAAATCATTAAAACCTGGTAAAATTGCAACATCTAAAAGAACTGACCACCACACCTCTTTATACTACAAAGTGCTGTCCCAACATCGATCTCACAGCAATCTTACTAACTTTTGAAACAAGTCACATCACAATGCTTTAAAAAGGCATGTCCATACACAGCTTGTTAAAGAAGAAAGCTAGAAATGATTGCAGAAAATGTTGCCTTGGTCATCATCCATTATTAATAACATTTCTATTCTTCCTTCTGTGTTGATGCTCAGCAGTATAGGCATGTTTTTGAGAACCTAACCATGCCTTATCTGCTTTGCTATACCTGGGTTTTAGAGAATCCTACTGTGCCATAGCCCCTTGTGCAAATGTGGTAGGAGTATTCCTGATGCTTATGAATGAACTTAGAAAGGCAGGATTCATAGAGGCCATTTACGCTAATGCACAAGGCCGAAAAATAATGAGCTGCAAATGAGAAAAGGTGCAAAGTGTAGTCTGCTACTGATGTGGTTTTGCAGTTCATAGTCTGACATCCCTGTAGTATGCACACCCATTGTTAAATGCAGTGCTGTGCCTCTGATATTGGAGCTGCAATCCGTGAAGTTGTTTGTCCAAGTATGCACAAGCACTTCTCTGATATACTAATGAATTATTTCCTCAGCAACCCCTTCATTAGTTTGTATTAAGTATGCACAAGCAGTAAAATGACACAATAAATTATTTTGCTCAGAAATCCCTTCAGCAGTCTAAACATGTATGTCCAAGCACTTCCCTGACACGCAAATGATTTCCTGCAGTAACACCATCAGTAAAATTTCCTAGTATGCACAAGCACCAAAATTAAACATTTCCCCAAGCAACCCCTTCGGTAACATACACTGATATGCACAGGCACCAAAATGAAACATTGAACCAAGTGACCCCCCTGAGTAACATGCCCCAGTGTGCACAAGCACCAAAATTAATCATTCACCCAGCTGACCCACTCAATAACATGCTTTGGTATGCACAAGCACCAAAATGAAGCATTTGCTCATGTGACCACTTCACTAATATATCCAGGTATGCAAAAGCATTGAAATAACATTTCCATAATTGACCGCCTTCGGTAAAATGATCCTGGTATGCACAAGCACTGAAATGAAACATTCACCCAAGTGACCCCTTTAGTAATGTGTCCAGGTATGCACAAGCACTAAAATAAAACATTTCACTGAAATGACCCTTTCAGTAAATGTATAGGTATGCACAAGCACTGAAATGAAACATTTACCCAAGCGACCCCTTCAGTAATATGTCCAGGTATGCAAAAGCACTAAAATAAAACATTTCACTCAAACAACCCGTTCACTAAAATGTCCAGGTGTGCAGAAGTACCAGCTCAGCTCCTCTCACTTCTCCATATTCACACTGAAATCTCTTGTTTTCTGGGATAAGTCCAAGGTGATATTTTATACACTTTGTATGCAAATGAGTTCATTATAGAGTTATGAATTGAACTCCTGCACATATGTGTAAACCCCCCTAACAGCAAAGTAACTGTCCCCCCTATTGCTTATGCATTACTCATGTTATGTATTTCTGATGGGGGAGGGGGTGTTAGCAAAAAATCCTTTGCACTTCTGTAGTCATCCTGAAATGCCAGGATTTTTCATAACCTTATAGCACTGCACTTCATGGATCACCACTATGAGTAAGCGAAGCCCCGGAATATGAATACTGTCCTATGCTTCAACTATACTCCTAGGTTTACAAAATCCTGTCATGACTTAGCTCTGTCTTTCCAGTATGACACAATATATTACATGCATACTTTTGTTCTACTTGTCATTTCTGCCTATCCATCTATCCATCCATCTTTTTTGCTGTTGTGACTGTGATTTTATGCACTTTGAATTTCTAGTACTTTTGCATTTTATAGCATAGGCCAGATTCAGACTTGCTGAATCTAGACTGTTTGGTATTACATGAGCATTAAAACCAGCTCTTCAGTGAGACGCTGAAAGATATGTGGCATACATTGCTTCCAGCTAACTATAAGTACGTGTTTTTGATCTTATATTGCACTTTTAATTTGTATTTGCATTCTACTGTCTGTTTGAATTGTCTGAACCATCTTTTGTCACATTTTACTGTATACTGTACTAGTTAAGCTGTAGCATAGCCCAGTTCCAGGTTTGCTGTTTCTAAGTCTGTTTGTAACTTCTGCACATCAATTTTAAGTCATCCTTGTTGGTGAAGGCCCTTCTGCACCCTTGTGGGAGGTGAGTGCTGTCTGGGCCCCATCTAATCGGGGTGATTGGACTAGAGCTCTGAGACAGCATCCTTATTGGCTAGTTTGAGTTAAAAGTGTTATTTCTTGTTTTATTTAAGCCCTGCATTTGCACTTGTTTGCGTGTAGTGCACCATCGTGCACTGTTGCTTAGTGATGGTTACCACTGGTAGTTATAGATGTAAATGTTTTGTTTGTTAAATTTTCCCTTAGCACTTTGCTTGTGGTCCTCCAGAGGTTTTTCATGGCCCTAATCTACTGTCAGTGGAATAGTAAGCCTAGCCTCAGAGATACCAACACACCTCTCACCCACTAGCCATTCCTAAGTGTGACCTCTTTTCCTGACCATATAAGTTTACCTAACACTATGGATGGAACATTCCCCACAGTTTCTCCAGCCAGCTTGGTTAACTTGGGCATCCTGAGGCAGTGTAGCAATTGCCTCATGTTCACCGACAGCCCTCTACTCCTAGTCCATACAAACTCAGCATGTGAAAAATGCAATTATATTAAGAACCTTGAATCCATGCTCTCTCACACACCACTCAGTACATATGACAATGAGATGGTTGTCAGCATGCACACCTCACCTCCTACACCACCCAAACACATATCACACATACCTACATATGCAGATGTCCTCACCAGAAACATACCTAAACACCAGCGACCTCCCAAGCACAAACACAAGCATGCTACACATAATACTTCCTCTACAGAACACAATACACATAATAGCTCATGCACTGGTGTCTCACATGTCAAGTCCTTAAGGCAAAACACAAAATCAAACTTAGTTATAGGTGATTCCATTGTGAGAAACACAGATGTCCCTCTCACCAGGCTGGATAAGGAAAAGGTAATGGTCAGCTGTCAGTCAGGTGCTAGGATCCACCATATCACACATGCACTCAAGTCTCTCAACTAAATGTATTGTTATGACTCTGTCATAGTCCATGTCAATGTGAACGACTTGAGATGTACCTCTCTGGACTATATGAAGAGAGACGTGATTGAGCTCTTGGATTATGTGTCTCAGGCAGGTATGTCACTAACCTTAAGTGGCATTTTACCTTCACCTAGGATGATCCCTCACTGCAAACAGGAAATTATTGGCTTCAGTAATTGGCTTAGTTTCTGGTGTCATTCTAAGGGGATCCAGTATCTGTCAGCCTGGGATGACATGATCAACAGACCTCGATGCTTTTACAGAGATGATCTTCATCTGTCACACCTGGGATTTCGGCTATTGGCTACTGGCTTGAGTCTATCAAGATACATCTGAACACCATGGTTTTGGGTGTCTTTAACTACCTAACCACTGGACTGGGTAAATTACTTGTGCTCATGCCCTGGACCAGTGGGTTGACATCCCCACAAGGGGTGCCAACAGCCTGGATCTGGTGCCTATCAATATGGTGGACTACTGTAACACCCCCCGTGAGGTCTTCCCTGGTGAGATCTGACCACAAGTTAGTTTTATTTGAAGTGACTATCACACTTGACCCCCCCCCCCCCCAGCAGTAACTAAATTACAAAACTTCTCCAAAGGAGATTATAACCTTTTACAGGATGGCACCCCCCCCCTCAGATGGAATTGGCAACTATGCTAATTTCTACACCAATACTTTATACAAACACCTGTATAACTGCATTGACTTGGCCATACCTGATTGGACTAAAACAAGTTCCTCGGGCGGCACAGTGGTGCAGCGGTTAACGTTGTCGCCTCACAGCAAGAGGTTCTCCGGTTCGATTCTCGGCTGGGGTTCCTTCTGTGTGGAGTTTGCATGTTCTCCCTGTGTTCGCGTGGGTTTCCTCCGGGTACTCCGGTTTCCTCCCACATTCCAAAGACATGCATCTGGAGCATTTCTCCCCGGGCCTCCGCTGAAAACAGGCTCTGTGGAACCTAGTCGGACTTTCCCGGTCAACAAATGATAAATAAATAAATAAAATAAATAAAGTGCAAACCTGCCTGGTGGACAACTGCTATTAACAGGCTTTACAATAAGAGGAAGAAATTGCTGTCTAAGAGTAAGAGGGAGTGAGCCCTAAATTGGAAACACTCCCTCCTCAGCTTAAAGAAGCAAATAAGACTTTTTGTTGTGTCCTCCAAGACAACTCCGAATCCAAATTAGCTTTATCAGCTAAGGACAACCTAAAAGGGAAGGCCCAGATTTGTGCCAAACTGGAAGTTAATGATACTGCATATACTGAGTCTGTGGGCATAGCTAACCTGTTGGCCAATAGGTTCTGTGAAAACTTCAGTCCTCTGTCCCCACCACATACCCCATGACATCTCAACTATCTGTCCCCTACCTTGTATCTCTAAAGAGCACGTTGCAAATGCTCTCTCTAAGGCCAAAAACACAGCATCTATGGGACCTGTTAATATCCCAAGCTGCATCCTACATAAGCTCCAACAAGAAATAGCAACACCATTGGGTACTCTTTTCAATCATAGTCAAAAACACTAGCTTCTTCCAAGCAGAATGGAAAATGGCCACTGCTATTCCCTTGCACAAAGTTGGTGCTTCCACTGACCCTATGAACTATAGACCTATTAGCCTGACAGGCCTTACCTGTAAGGCCATGGAGCATATCATCATGGACCTTATCAAGAAATATATAGGTAATCTCCAAACACATGACCCTACTCAGTTTGGATTTGTAAAAGGGAGATTATGCCATTTAAACCTGCTGGATTTCTTCAAGACAGTCACCAAGGCCCTGGACGAGGGGAAATCTGTGCATGCAGCCTATATAGACTTAGCCAAGGCTTTTGACACTATCTCCAGCTCAGGCATCATTGACAAACTCACCCAGCTAGGTATCAACCCTTATATCGTTAGATGGGTTGCTAACTGTCTCACTGATAGAACCCATATAGTCAAAATAGGGGAATCCACCTCCAACAGCAGACCTGTAACCAATGGTGTTCCACAAGGATCAGTCCTAAGGCCGCTACTGTTTGGAATCTATTTCTCCGAAGTACAAGCAAAAACTAAAGGCCTGCGGCTGACAAAGTTTGCTGATGACTGCAAACTGGGCGTGGTCATAGAATCTCCAAATGATGTCAAGATCCTACAAGAGGGTCTTACACAAACAAATGATTGGTGTCAAAGTCATGGCCTTAAACTCAATGCAAAAAAATGTATTATCATCCCTTTCAATAAGAGCGATGTTACTGCTAACTACCACATCAATAACAACATCCTAAGTATCCACTCAGTGGTGAGAGACCTGGGCACACAGGTTAACAGCAATCTTACCATTGATCACCATGTCTCCACAGTGGTAAGAAGGGCATTCTGTATTGCTCATTTCATAAGTAAGGTTATTGCCTCCAGAAAAAAAAGAAGTTATAATCTCCCTGTACTCTTCCCTCATCAGGCCATTAATTCAGTACAACGCCCCTTTTGGTATGTACCTTCCTTTCCAAGCACCTGGAGAAACCACAAAGGTTCCTCACAAGAAAAATTCAAGGTCTACAGCATATGTCCTATGTAGATCATCTGAAATCACTATCACTTTATTCTGTTTCATACAGACTACTCAGAGGTAACCTCTACCTTGTATATAAGGCAATCTTTGGCCCTGCTTTATTGGAAATGCTGCATATCAGCAAGTCAAATGGCCCACGGGTTACTCGCTCTAAAGACCTTAACCTGGTATGTGACATTAATAGAACCTGCTGGATGGACAGATTTGTCTCCCAGAGGTTACCACACCTTTGGAACAGTCTCCTGCTTCATGTCAAACAGAGCACCTCATTGGCCTCTTCAAACTCATTACGGATGATTGGATGGGTAACAGTAAATTCACCCTGGGGGTTCCACCTGTAACCCTCTTGGACATGGGCATTGGGTGCTGATCATGGAAATAAGGGTAGAACTTGGCTAGGCTTGTAAGGGCCCTAAACCAGTTAGCCTAGTAACTTTGTATGATCCTATGATCCTATGATCTATGTATCTATTTATATCAATACATATATGTGTTTGTGTATGGGCATATCTATCTATATTTCTGTGTGTGTGTGTGTGTGTGTGTGTGTGTGTGTGTGTGTGTGTGTGTGTGTGTGTGTGTGTGTGTGTGTGTGTGTGTGTGTGTGTGTGTGTGTGTGTGTGTGTCTATATATATATATATATATATATATATATATATATACACACACACACAGAGATAGATATATATATATCTACACATGTATGTGCACACACACACACACACACACACACACACACACACACACATGGGAGCAAAGTGAGGGGGGCTTGCTTTCCCGCAAAAACATCATTTTAATTTGCATGCTTGAAGGTTACATCTTAGAAAGTGCCCATAGGTTCAGCATTTTTTAAAACTTTTTCTCAGTATATTTACACATACACATTACAAGCAATAGATAGCCCATTAATCATATGACATAGAAATAAGGATGACTTTTGTTTTCAAATATTTTAATTCTACAAATTCGTCTGAGCAGTTTAGTTGTGGTTTTACCTTTGAGGAGAATTTTGTTTTTGGATATCTAAATAACAGGAAAAATAGATTTTTGCAGTTCTTTGCAAACTTCATGGTATAGAAAACTAGCTGGAGAAATTTCACTGGCTATCGTCCTTGAGACATGCATTAACATGTTCCAAACAAGGATTTTCAAATGATGGCATAACTATGGAGTTCCAAGTTAGCTACTGATGGATAGAATTTATAATATTTGGATGAGATTGTGATTCAAAGCCAGTACTATTTCATGTATGAATAAAAATTAAGTTAAAATACATAGCTGGACATGTAAATCAAAAAAGGATAGTTGAGATGAAACTGCTATATCATCAAAAACAAAT
>NC_056748.1:452297651-452300151 GCF_019279795.1 Protopterus annectens | reverse complement strand
TCACACTTTGCTTGGAGTTTGATTTACATTTCTCAGTCATGCATTATGTCCTTCATCATCTCCATATTAGGTATACCTGACTTCATTCCTGCCTCCTTGTACTTAACTGTCTCCATCACATATAACATGTTTTTTATTTTATTTTGCTTCTCTGCACTGGATATGTTCAAATGGGTTTAGTGAAACAAAATCCAGCAGAGGCCTACGGAGAAAAGCTCCAACATATTATAAACATTTTTAAACCAACATTTACAAATATACATGAACAGACATTAAATTATATGCATTACCAATTCCACATACATTTACTAATTAGTTTACATTCACATGAAAGTAGAGAAAATTATTATTGTATAAAAGATTCTTTCTTATGTATTAATAGATATTAAATATTGAGCATTTGAAAAGGTGTTTAATGGGTTTGTCAGACAGATAATAGATTACGTGATTAGTGCTTAAAAATTCAAAGAAAGGAAGGTGAGGGAAGTAACTAAGTAGAGCAGAAAAATATTGTAAATAGGTGGTGGGGTATAAAGCAGATTCATAAACATATATATGACTATCATAAGGTTTATATTAGAAGTATAGTAAGCTGTCAGAAAATAAAGTATATAGTTGGAAGATGCTAGTAAAACTATTCAGGTATTGGTGAAGACAAGTTGTGGGATACAGGATGCTGAATTAAGTCATCTAGTTTGATGACATGACAAGCTGAAGATAACAGTGACATTTTCCAGCTGTACAATAGCAGAGAGATTTATTTGATAGGTTAAGTTTTAGTAGCATTTTAAACAAGGTTGCTTTCTGCATGGATTTCAGTGGTAGTGAGATGTGGTTCCTTTCTTTTTTGAATATAGACAGTCATCAGCAGTATTAGATGATTTAGTTATAGTGATTAATGGTTTTTCCCAGCAGCATGAAATTATTTTGGGAGAGTAGTGTTGTATTAAGTTATTAAGGTAATGACCAATTGTTTGGCTTATAGAGAAGTCTGTTATAGTTAGCTGAGAAAGGGCTAGGTGACATGCTAGTTCTAGCTAGTTTAATTCTCTGAGAGCTAGTCAGTGGTGTATTCTGTTGTTATAGTCTATGGCAAATTTGACTATTTAATTATAACATTGATCAAGTTTGGACAGTTGTAAGACCTGAAGTTTAGTGAAGGTTGGGAGGGTGTACAGAAGAGATGGCAGTAAGAAAATAGAGGCTATATGTCTTTTGGCTATGTCAGTGAAGTTGGTTTTCACTCTGTATAACGTACCAAGTTTTTAATGATTTTTTAACTACACATGATATGTAATGGTCGAATTTCGATGATGATAGACAATAATTTTGTGTAGTTTACTTGCTCTGTTATGGTTTTATTGTCAGAAAGAATTGCTTTGTTAGAGATGTGTTTATGGGTGAAGAGAAGTAATTTATTTTCTTTAGGGTCTTGAAGTTTACATAGGGATTTAGCAGAGCAGCCTAGGGCTATGTCACCGGTATATTGAAATAGGGTAGCATTTTTGTAGCAGGTACAGATCATTGAAGAATATGTTGAAAAGTAAGGGGCCTGGTATAGATCCTTGCGGGATACCAATAGTTACTGGCAAGGAGGCAGATAAATACTTTTCTATTTCACTGTTTGTGCTCTGTTTGATAGGTTGCTATGGTACCATTGCAGTGAACAGATGGTGAGCCTTGAGGATGAGATTTGATGTAAGAGTTTTGGTGGCAGACAGTATTAACAGCTTTTGATAAGTCTAGGAAGATGGTGGAGACCACGATTTTGGCATTTCTGCGGGAGTCAACATAGGTTCATAGGTTGGTACTAGGCTATCGGCTCTAGGGCCTATACAAGCCTAGCCATAACAATTCCCTGTCTATTTCTTTACACAATATTTACTTCCCTGGACCCCTGTCTAGCAGGGTGACTGATGTGACATTACATTATTGACAAATTTCAGCAAAGCAGTAGTTGTGCTGTAATGAGGATGGATGGAAGCCAAGATGGGTCGAAGACAGAATCCAGTTATCTATTAGATTGTTGACAAGTTGCTTAAGAATATATTTCTTTAATATTTTGATACAGGAGATAAAATGGAAATTGCCCTACATAAAATGCAGTTGACCTATAGTTTTAAATATCTGTTTTGATTCTCCCCTTGTGTAGTGGAATAATGGATGATTTTTGTCCTAGGCAAGGGTGCTTTATTTTCAGATGTGAATACATTTATCAGAATAGAAACTGGATATTGCAATAGCCTTAGCTGCCATTTTAAGATATTCACCAGGTAGACTGTCAGGAGCAGTTGTAGTAGGCTTTAATTTTGCCTATATGCTAGTAAAGTATGAGCTGTATTATTTTTTGTTGAGACCTTCTAGACTGTGTCTCCTTGATCCATGAGTTGTAAAGTTGCTACGGATGGACTTGAGGCAGGGTTGGCTTTGACTGTTGTTATTCTGAGAGGGACTTATAGGATTAGAAAACCTAGGAAGATTTTGTTGAACTTAGAAACAT
>NC_056748.1:452285151-452295151 GCF_019279795.1 Protopterus annectens | reverse complement strand
GAATCTGGTCCCCGTAGAAAGCCTGTTTATAGATAGGGCTTAGACAGATGTAAGTTACTTGACAGCAGGCCATTTGGAATCAGGGCTGATCTGGCCCAGAGAGAGAGAGTGAAATGGAGGGAGGAGGATTATACACTTACTCCAGGAAAGCTGCAGTGGGTGAAATGTCCTTTTTCTTATTTGGAGAGCTGATTATATTAAAAAAAATACACAGAGGACATATTCCCTGCTCCAGCATAAAGTTTTGAAATGTGCATTTGTTTGATTAATATCATGTATTTTATTTGTCTCTGGCAAAATTACATTTGCTGAAATGCATGTGGAGAAAATGTTCTTGCTTGTTTTATTTTGCTTCATACCATTCAATGTCCTAACACAAGAAATCTTGACAAAGCCAAAATATATGGGGGCACAAAGGCTCCAAAACAGGGACAGATGTTGAATTTTGCTCTTATAGGTTTATAGGTTCATAGGTAGGTACTAGGCTATCGGCCCTAAGGCCTATACAAGCCTAGCCAAAAAGGTACCCTGGCTTTGTCCACCAAAGAAAATAATTTTCCTGTGCCCCTGTTGAGCAGAGCCACAGAGGTGATCCCTGGGCTCAATTTCCTATTTCCCATCCAGTCATCAAGATTTTCTTTGAAGAGAGCTAATGAGGAGTTTTGTTTGATAGAGATAGGTAGTTTGTTCCAGAGTATGAGAAGTCTCTGAGATAGGAATCTATCCCTCCAGCAACACGGGATTCTCGAACGCTCAGAATCTCGAGCCTGTAAACAGAAATCTCCATAAGGGGAGATTTCCATTTACTGCAATGTAGTGCAGTCTCAGAGTTGGTATATTTAAGTAGCTGGGGGTGGGAGGGGTGAAGGGGGGCTTGCCCCTCTGCTTAAATCCATTAGGGTACTTTTTTCTTTTCTTTTTTTTGTCTTTTTAGAAGATCGATGTTTGAAGACATCGACCATATGGTGTTGCCATATGTTGTTCGATGTTTTCAAATGTCGATCTTATAATATAGACCCGTTCTTCCAGTCATGGGATTTTACTCTTTTTTGCAACAGTTTCTTTCTTATGTTGTAGAGTTTGTTTATGGCAGGGGACCACCTGATTGGCTTCCTTTTTTGGAAGATAGCATCTTGGTTCTGTTAGGGATAGCATGATCCATGCACTCATGTAAGTGCTTATGAAGTGCATTTGTGTCGGATTCAGCAGTCGTACTTCTGTTGTCCATCTGCATGGGTGTTGTGAAGTTTGCCACTTCTGTCTTAAGAAGCGTGAAGTTGGCTTTGGAGAAATTTTTTATGTTGGTTTCCCTAATGGGGGTGGGGGCAGAATGTGGATGTCTAGGCTGATTAGCTCGTGGTCAGATCTGACCAATGAGGAATTGACCTCTGGTGTGGAACACTGGTCGCCCATGTTGGTAATGACCAGGTCTAGGATATTGCTGCCTCTAGTGGGGGTGTGGATAAGTTGATCCAAGGCGATGGAATTTATGAATTCCAGAAAATGTTGAGCAAAAGAGTTGGTACATGAGTAGTTTTCCCAGTTAAATTTGGGGTAGTTGAAATCACCCATTATTAGGGTATTGGGTTGTACCCTAATATTTTCCAGTGTATCAAGAAATGAGGAGTGGGAATCCTGGGGCATGGTGGGGGATCTGTAGCAAGTTACAGTTTGGATTGTGGTCTTGCCCAGAGTTAGTTGCACTTGGATAATTTCAGATGCATTATGCTGAGCAACTAGCCTGGAGGTGTGGATATCCTTAATGAATATGGGCACGCCTCCACCTTTAGTGTTTCGGTCCAGGTTAGGTGGCTGAAGGTGTGGTATGAATTATAGCCTGGTATGATTTTAGAAAGTTAAAATAAAACAAACTGACCACGGCTGAATGAATTCCAAATTCAAAGTTTCAAGAAGATGAGAAAAACAAGAGTAAGCACTTTCGCGATTCAACAACTAATCGCTTCTTCAGACTCATTCACATACATCAAGACAATAAATTTAAATCAAAACACATCCAATCAAAGAGCTATTTACTCTATGATGTCATACAAATTCATTAAGAACAGAAATATAAATATATTAAAAAACCTTTTTGTTAAAAAACACATGTTATATTAAAAAACATAAGTAAGAAACTGCTTCAATGTTTCAATGGTCTTGATTTCAAAAAGGGTTTCAAGGAGGCTGCACTATTTAAGCTCGGGGGCTTATCTGCCTGTAATTGCAGAATCCATTTTTGTTCTGCCTATTTCACTTTATTCTTAGTATCCCCTCCTCTATTCTTTTTATTAATAATTTCTACCACCATAAAGTTAAAAACATGCTGTGAATTCTCTGGTTGTGCATGTTTAGCCAGAGCACTGGTGTATTTTCTATTAGCTATATCTCTCAGGTGCTCAAGCACACGTTCTTTAAGGCAGGGACAAGTCCTGCACTCCTAAATGTGTGTGTGTGTGTGTGTGTGTGTGTGTGTGTGTGTGTGTGTGTGTGTGTGTGTGTGTGTGTGTGTATATATACATATATATATATATATATATATATATATATATATATATATGGATTCACTTCATAACACTGAAAACTCAAAACACAGAAAATGAGAAAACTTCATAATATAGAAGACCAAAACAGTGAAACTTCAAAACACTGAAAACTCAAAACACTGAACCTCAAAACACTGAAAACACATATCATACATATACTGAGTTTAAACAACATAAATCATAGCACTTTCCACCAAGTGTAATGGCCAGAGCCACAGAAGTGATCCCTGGGGTGAATTTCCTATTTCCCATCCACTCATCAAGATTTTTCATGAAGAGTGCTAATGAGGAACTCTGCTTCACATAGATACATAGCTTGTTCCAGAGTATGGGAAGTCTCTGGGACAGGAATCTATCCTTCCAGCATGTCCTGTCTATTGTGGTGACATGGTTTAGGTCCCTTGAGCATGTAGCTCAGAGGGATTGGGATTTCTTTAGGTGTAGCATGTCCAGCAGCTCTGGGTTTGACATAGCTTTGTATGTTAGGCAGACATCATCTTGGAGTAGGCAATATGCTACGGAGTAAAGCTGGAGTTTTTTGAGACAGTCAATGTAGGGCATCTGTTTGAATCCAGTAATCCTCTTTCTAAGGTACTTCTATGGCCTTTCCAGCTGTTGCAGATGTCTTGTGAGGTACATTCCAAAAGGGGCGTTGTACTCAATAAAGGGTCTAATGAGAGCCAAGTAGAGGGGAACATTGACCTCTTTTTTCCTGGATGAGAACCCTTTCATGATGAGATAGGTCATGTAGAAGGATTTCCTGACTACTGTGGAGATGTGGTTATCAAAGGAGAGACTACTGCCCACATGGGTCCCAAGGTCTGTTATCACACATTTGGCTTAAGTAGACTGTTGCCTATGTGGTAGGTCATGGGTACAGAGTTTTTACCAAATGGGATGACAGTGCACTTTTTGGCATTGAGCTTGATGCCATGGCTCTGACACCAGGCATCAGTCTCAGTGAGGTCCTTTTTTTTAGGATGTCCATGTCATTTGGGTACTCAACTATGGCACCTAATTTGCAGTCATCTGCGAACGTCATCAGCCAGAAGCCCTTTGTGTTAACCTGTACTTCAGAGAAGTAGATACCAAACAGGAGAGGACCCAAGACTGAGCCCTGTGGTATTCCACTTGTCACAGGTTTGAAGTCAGATTTGGAGTCTGCAACTTTTACAGTGTGGGTTCTGTCAGTGAGCCAGTTGGCAACCCATCTTGTGACATATGGATTTATACCCAGTTTACTGAGTTTATCTATGATTCCAGAATGGGGGATGGTGTCGAAAGCCTTGGCGAGGTGAAGATAGGCTGTGTGAACTGCCTTACCCTCGTCTACGGCTTTGGTGACTGTTTCAAAGAAGTCATCTAGGTTCAGGAGGCATGACCTGCCTTCACAAACCCGAACTGGGTGGGGTCCAGAGTTTGGAGATTACCAATGTCTTTGTTTATAAGTTCCATGATGATATGTTCCATGGCCTTGCAAACCAGACTTGTCACGCTAATAGGGCGATAGTTCCCCGGGTCAGTGGTGGCTCCCCCTTTGTGGAGTGATATAACTTTTGCTGTGCACCATTCAGTGGGTACAAAGCCCGATGTGAGGCTGTGATTGAACATGGTGCTTAGGTGAGGGGCAAGTTCATTCTGAAGTTCATGTAGAATGCAGCCTGGGATGTTGTCTGGTCCCATGGGTGGTGTGTTCTTGGCTTTGGTGAGTGCAGTTTTTACCTGCTCAGTTGTGATTGCAGGGGTACTGCATTCTTCTGATATGGATATGGGCCCTGTAGGGGGTGGGGGAGTAAAGTTGGCACTGAACCTATCAGCCAGGATGTTGGCGATATCAGTTTGTTCCTTAATTTTCATTCCATTGTGCTGTAACTCAGAGTAGATTTGGTTGTTGCCACTGAGATTCTTGACATAGCTATAGAATGCTTTGTGGTTGCCCTTAGAGTCAGTGGAAAATCTTGTTTTCATAGCTGGCTTTGGAGGATTTTACCCTCTTTTGCAACACTTTCTTCCTTCTGTTGTAGAGTTATACAGCAGGGGACCACCAGACTGACTTCTTTTTTTGGGGGATAGTGACTTGGTTCTGCTAGGGATACCAGGATTCATGCACTCGTGTAAGTGCATATAGAGTGCACTTACACAAGTAAGTGCATATAGAGTGCATTTGTATAAGATTTGGCAGTCATAACTCTTTTGTTCAACTGCATGGGTGTTGTAAAGTTTGCCACTTCTGTCTTAAGAAGCATGAAGTTGGCTTTGGAGAAATTTTTTACAGTGGTTTCTTTAATGGGGGTGGGGGCGGGATGTGGATATCTATCGTGATTAGCTTATGGTCGGATCTGATCAAAGAGGAGTTGACTTCAGGTGTGGAACACTGGTTATTCATGTTGGTAATGACCAGGTCTAGGATATTATTGCCCCTGGTGAGGGTGTGGATAAGTTGATCCAGGGCACTGGAGTTTATAAATTCTAGAAAGCGTTGAGTGAAGGAGTTGATACATGAGTAGTTTTCCCATTTAATGGTGGGGTGGTTGAAATTGCCCATTATTAGGGTGTTTGGTTGAACCCTAATATTTTCCAATATGTCAAGAAAAGAGGAGTGGGAATCCTGGGGCATGGTGGGAGATCTGTTGCAAGCTACAATATGGATTGCAATTTTTGCACTTGGATAATTTCAGATGCATTATATTGGGCATCTAGCCTGGAGGTGTGGATATCCTTAATGGATATGGACACACCTCCACCCTTGGTGTTCTGGTCCTGATTAAATGGCCGAAAGGTATGGTATCAGTTATATCCTGGTAATGCAGGGGTGCTCTCTGGAGCCTTGAACCAGGTTTCAGTCACTGCACAGATATTGATGTTCTGCATTTTAAGGAGTGCCTTGAGTGAGTGCATTTTGAGGTTTAGACTTCTAGCATTGAGTAGCATTACTCTTGGTTGTTGCTTGCCTGTATCTGTTATGTTGGTGGGTTTGTTGTTTATACCTTGCCTAAAAAGGCACTATATGGATGGCAAGAGCCTTAGCCAGTATCTGGAATCCCAGGGGTGACAGGTGCAGGCCATCTGTGGAAAAGCATTGTGGCCTGTCGACCATGTCATCCCAGGCAGACAGATACTGGATTCCCTTGGAATGACACTAGAAGCTTAGCCAGTTGTTGAAGTCAAGCATTTTGTCCTTGTACTGTGGTATTAATCTGGGCAAAGGTAGGATGCTACTCAGGGCTAGGGTCATTCCTGCCTGAATTACAAGATCAGAGAGCTCCTCCATGTCTCCATTCATGTAGTCCAGGGAGGTACATCTCAGGTCATTCACATCAACATGGATAATGACTGAGTCATATTTGTACTTGTTGTGGAGTTACCTGAGTGCATGAGGTTATGTGATGGATCCTGGCACCCAACATGCAGCTAACAGTAATTTTCTCCTTGTCTATTCTGGTGAGTGGAACATCAGTGTGTCTGACTATAGAGTCACCTGACTAATGTGTTAGGCATGTTGTTTTGCCTTATGGACTGTGGTTGTGTGGAACACTGGGTCTCTGTGTTATGTGACTTTTGGTTTGTGTTGAGGGGTAGAGGTTGCTTGCATTTCTGCTTAGAATGACTCTGTTGCTTGGGCAGATTCTTATTGAGAGCCTCCAAGAATGTTTTTGTATATCTATGTGTGGGTTTTGGTGGTGTAGGTATAGTGGGACTATGTGATGAGTGTGGTGTGGTGCAAGTGTTTACCTTCTCCTCTTGACTGAGAAGTTCAGTCTTGGGTTGAGAGAGCTTTGGCTCCAGTTTGGAAAGATAAATGCATCTCTCACAGGTTGTAGTGTTGGGTGGTAGGAGGAGAGGGCTGTCAGTGTACATGAGACAATTGTTTCATTGACCCAAGATGCCCAGATTCATCAGGTAGACAGGAGAGAACCTCGGGAGCTGTCCCTGGACATGCCTGGGTAATCACTATTTTCCTCTAGACAGTGGGGGAAGTAAATACTAGAGCTGTTTTCCTCGAAGTGTCTTGAGGAAGATAAGTACACAAACTGTTAACCACTAGGAAATGAGAAAGGTTGAGTGCTTCAGTAATTTGAGGCTTATTTAGTGCTTACAACAGATCTGAACCAGTGCTGAGCATGGGAAAGCAGATTCAAGTGCTAAAATTAAGAAACTGGCTAGTTCTAAGGGAAAAACTGAAGAACAGACTTTATGGCACCGGAAATAGTTTAATCCTAGCTAATCAGCACTGCACGGTGCGCAAAACTGCGCAAACACAGGTTTTTAAGCAGAAAGATGAAAGGGATAGAAATAGCAGAAAATGGCCAATAAAACTACAATTTCTGAGCAGAAACCACTCCTCCAGCAACAGATAGGCTATTCCAAAGTTCACCACTCTCACTGATGAACAGAGAAACTTCCCTCTATCTTAGAAAGGTCTGGGCAACACAGGAACTTACAAACGGCCCAGAATTCAGCAAACTCTGAAAACCAGACTTTACTAGATCTAGAAAGGTGGGAAACGAGTAGAGGGATAGTATATTTTTTTTTAAGTTAAAGCAAATATAGCAATAAAGACACTTTTAACATGGAAAATATGCTATTGCACTTGAGTGTATAGCCCTTTACAGTTAAACAGATAAAAAACACTTAAAAAATACTTTGAAGTGCAAACAGTATTTAGTTTCAAAAACAGTTCAGATAAGTAGCAAAGTTATCTTTCCTAATGTGGGTGGCTCAGCTACACCTGCTCAAGGCAAAATTGCTCAAGCATCAGTAGCCTGCATGAAAAAAAATGAAAAGCGTAATGCTGAATGAACTTTCCTACAGGAAATCATTGCTGGTGTGATTTCTAAAGGATATTTCTCCATTCTTAGAGGTTGTACAGCTGAAGAATATATATATATATATATATATATATATATATATAGGCCTATTGATGTGTGGTTGGCTTGCCCCCTCACCCCATATTGGGATGGGTGCAGGGGGACTTGACCCCCCTCGCAATAAACAAGTAAAAAGTAGTATTGTTACCAATTTGCATGTCTTACTTTTTTTTTTCCTTTTGGAATGTCGACTTTCAAGAAGTAATCTTTTCACAGTAGAACCAGTGTTTGTTGTTATAAACTATAACCTTCGGTCTGGCTAGTTTTAGGACTGTTAATCACTTATTATATGTTACTTGCTTGCTTTTACAAACTGTTGCTTGTTATTTGCACTATTCATATTTAAATGTTATGTAGCATCTAACTTTACATCAACCTATATATATTTACTCATTTGTTTTGACATTTTTGGCCATGGAGCATAACCAAAAAGGTAGAACACTACAACATATCTTCTAAATCAATAGTATATATGTGAATAGACACATAGTAAAATAAATTTGAGTTTTATCTTCAGATTCATAAGTCATTAAAGAGAGAACTATAAATGAACCTATAGGTAAAGCGAAAGGTTTATCTATAGATATTAGAACACATGCCATATTTGCATTGCTATTTAAGCAGTGTTGGCTTGACTTTATATTATAATGTGTTTTGAGTGATTGTTTTGTGGATTAAAGAGATAAGAATAGAGACTGAAAGACATAAGATTTTAAGCAAACCATCCCCCCTCCAGTTTGAACATCACATATCCATGCAGTTACCAGGGAATGTTTCACAAATCAATGAAATAAATGTAGCTACTATTACCAGAAATTATACATGGCAGTAGCCAGAATAAATACCAAGTAGCCGTATTCTCTGTAATACTGCCATGCCTTTGGCATGCCACCATCAAATGGAGTTACAGAAAACTAGTACTGCTACATCAGTCAATTAACCTTCACTGGTTAAAATGATTGCTTAATCAACTTTATAAATTTAAAATTGTTTTGAACCTCTCTGGTGGTTTCACAACATGGAATGCCACTTTACTTCTTCATTCAGTTCCTGTCAGAACAGCATGAAATATTTTATACATAGATTCAGAATGTAATTAAAGTATCAGTGTTTTAGCACCTGAACTACTGGCACCAAACAGTGAAATATTTTTTAAACTACTTGAATTTCTTGATAAATATTTCAAATGTCGGGACCGGCTAGAGCAAGTCCTAAAATACAGAGACTGAATGGCTGAAAGAATGGAATGACATATACCAACATGCCATTTCTTGGAATATTCCCCTTTTCCCCAAGGTATGGCAATTTTGGACTTGGTATATATAATTTCAGGGGATGTGGGGGGCTTCCCTCCACATGGGGGTGCAGGGGAGACTTGCTGCAGTACAAAAAGAAGTTTAAAAGAGAAGAGCAATTTTCAACATTCACTATTCTCCTGTGTTTTCAATCTGTTTTTTTTCAACTTGTCAATATTCAGCATTTTGAGTGCTGACATTTCAATAAGGAGACAAATTTATTGCATGATAGTTACATAATAACTATATAAATAACTATATAATAGTTACTGATGTGTAAAGCATAGTTATTGATTTGTAAAGCATATAAGATAACTGGAGATTTACTTCTAAAACACTTAATGTGTTCTTGCACTTTTATCTTTATAATTCTGATGATATGCTTACTTCATACAATTGCAACAGATCAAATTTTTGCTTCACAGTTACATAAAATATTTAGTTTCTGTTTGCAACCATTAACATGCCATCTATTGCATTCCCAAATTAAAGGAAATATATTATATATGCCATATTTTATTATGACAGATATCATCCTTCCACTCTGTGCATTGTTACTATGTTATATACCAAAACGTATAAACACAGCACAAAGCTAATTGACATTGTGACCATTACATAATTGCTTAAAACTTGACTTAGACCCAAGCCAAAAAACTGATAAATACAATAAAAATCATTCTAGTTTGACCAAAAAATACTTAACATAAAAAATGAAAAATAAAAAAACAAACCTTATATTATAGCAGAGAAGCGTTTCAACTTTAAAAATGTTAAGCCTGTCAAAATCACTACCCAGTGGAAAGAACCTACAACATTCTCCACTCTGAAGTAATGACCTACCAGACTACATCCTTTCTCTCTCATAGAAACTTCACTAATCTTATCTGACATTTGCTTTGATTATGGTTTCTCTCAGAATATATCAGGTCCATATGCCCCATGAACACCTGTCAGAATCTGCAGTTTAGATTTCAGTAAGACCAATTCATTATCCCAGTCACATAGCTGGAATCTTCATTACTCATATCCATTGCACAGAAAACACAGTTAAGGTCTGTAACAAACATTCGAATGTGCCTGTATAATAACCTATTTGTTCTTTTTTCCATCAGATTTGTAGTCTTTTTATGCCTCCAAGCCTTCTGTCACTATTTCACATATAAACTTTTGCAGCGTGAAAGTGTGCTACATAAATACCACCTTCAGTAAGATGTGCCACATGCTGCTTCACCTAATACAGCTTCCTTATAAAAGGATGTTCAGAACCTTCACATTCCTAAATACGCTTGCT